>NC_140939.1:144700711-144895711 GCF_014529385.1 Adiantum capillus-veneris
GAGTTCTTATTAGGTTTTTACAAAAGAATATGTGTACATACCTGGCGGCCCGCCCACTTACCTGGGCGACCACATTGGGCTTTATACCCCAACAACCTCCCACTTAAAGTCCAATGTGGTACTTTAAGTGTGAGAGAAGATACTATACAAGCTAATATACAAGAGATGTAGAGAAGTGATGTACTATCCTACACCTAACTGCTTGAGAAAATGCGCAAAGCTCTCTGAGGGAAGTCCTTTTGTAAGTAGATCAGCAGGATTTTCTGTGGTGTGAACTTTGCCAAGCTGAAGTTGCTTATCCTCGAGCATTTCCCTGATGAAATGATACTTCACATCCACATGCTTTGTCTTTGAGTGATAAACTGGATTGCGAGCCAATTGTATAGCACTTTGACTATCACAATATAACACAGGCATCTCTTCTTTGATTCCCAAATCTGTTACTAGTCTATGAAGCCAAATTGATTCTTTGCATGCCTCTGATGCTGCAACATATTCAGCCTCTGTAGTAGACTGAGTAACACAATCTTGTAATCTAGAACGCCATGATACTGCTCCACCAGCCAATGTAAAGACATACCCTGACGTAGACCTTCGGTTGTCTAAGTCACCTGCATAATCTGAGTCTGTAAAACCCTTTACACTTAGCTCCTGACTCCCATAGCATATACGCATACTCTTTGTAGCTTTCAGGTATCTCAATATTCCTTTCACTGCCTCCCAATGTTTCTAGCTTGCCTGGGTTTGACATGTATCGACTTACTACTCCCACTGCAAATGCAATGTCTGGGCGAGTAGCAATCATTGCATACATCAAACTACCCACTGCAGACGCATATGGAATCTTATCCATTTCAACCTGTTCTTCCTTAGACATAGGACAATCTTGTTTGCTAAGTTTCACATATGGTGGCAATGGAACACTCAGTGCCTTTCCCTTCTCCATATTGAAACGTTGCAAAACCTTGTCAATATACTCTGTTTGAGATAACCAAATCAACTTCTTTGATTTGTCTCTCTCAATGCGCATACCAAGTATATGACTTGCCTCACCCATGCCTTTCATGTCAAACGATTTTGCCATCTTTGACTTCAAAGC
Source organism: Adiantum capillus-veneris (assembly GCF_014529385.1). NCBI lineage: Eukaryota > Viridiplantae > Streptophyta > Polypodiopsida > Polypodiales > Pteridaceae > Adiantum > Adiantum capillus-veneris. Next base: position 144,701,811 of record NC_140939.1, read on the forward strand.
TGAAATTTCTTCCAAGTGCTTGCCAGCAATCAACATGTCATCCACATACAAAATAAGGATCAGCCAACTACCATCCTTAGCCTTCTTTGTATATAGACAGTGATCGAACTCACTACATTTGTAGCCTTTAGAAAGCATAAACTTGTGGAATTTATGGTACCATGCCCTCGGTGATTATTTTAAGCCATAAAGACTCTTTAACAACTGGCATACCCAATCTTCCTTGCCTTTCTCAACAAACCCTTCTAGCTGCTGCATGTAAATTCCCACATCTAAATCACCATGCAAGAACGCTGTCTTGACATCCATTTGGTGCAACACCAAATCTAATATGGCAACCAATGCAAGAAAGCATCTCAATGTAGTCATCTTGACCACCGGAGAGAAGAGTTCATCAAAGTCAATGCCTTGTTCTTGCTTAAAGCCCTTGGCAACAAGCCTTGCTTTGTACTTTGGCTGACTATCATGAGCGGTGATCTTATACCTGTAAACCCATTTACAAGGTAGAGCCTTTTTGCCCTGTGGTAATTTAACTAGCTTCCATGTCTTGTTTTTATGCAGAGCTGTCATCTCTGACTTCATGGCCAATTGCCAATTTCCGGAGTCCTTCATTTGCACTGCTTCCTTGTAACATGAAGGCTCATTGCAATCAGTCAACATGACATAGTTCATAGATGGAACAAACCTATCAGGAGGTCGTGTGATACATCCAGATCTACGCACAATAGGTGGCTCAGGCTCAGCCACAACCTGTGGTTTCAATCTATCCTGTCCTTGCTCCTCTTGAGCCCTGACATTTTGTCTTGCACGTGCAGGTCCATCTTCTTGGAAGACAACTCTTCTAATCTCCTCAACCCTCTCTGGTTTAGAATGATATTTGGATTCATTAAAGTGAACATCATTGCTGCGGACAACCTTTCTGGATTCGGGATCCCAACGTCTGTACCCCATCTCACCAGAATTACCATAGCCTAGAAAGATGCACTTTCTACTCTTTGGCTCAAGTTTGTTCCTAAATTCCTTTGGAACGTGAGTATATGCCTCACAGCCAAAGACTCTGAGATGCTTGTATGAGGGCATTTTTCCTGACCATACCATCTCTGGCACTGAATCCTTCTGCAAAACCTTGCTAGGAGATCTATTTACAAGATGAAGAGCTGTTGATACAGCTTCAGCCCAAAACCCATTTGGCAGTTGTGCATTAGACAACATACTTCTGACCTTCTCTTGTATGGTCCTATTCATCCTCTCAGCAACACCATTTTGAGGAGGATTGTAAGGAGCAGTAAGTTCACGTTTTATACCTTTTGACTCACAAAAGTCCTGAAAGGCCTTTGAAACATACTCTCCACCATTGTCAGTGCGTAAGCATTTAAGCTTCTTGCCACTCTGATTCTCCACAAGTGTCACAAACGTTTTGAAAACACTAAACGCTTCATCCTTGTGCTTGAGAAAGTAAACCCATACTTTCCTCGAGTAATCATCTATAAATGTCATAAAGTAAGAAGCTCCCCCTAGAGATAGGTTAGGCATAGGTCCACACAAATCACTATGAGCAAGTGCCAACTGTGTATCTCTTCTACTGCTTCTATGCTTATGTGGCTGCCGTGTTTGCTTACCATACAGACAATGTTCACAGAATTCAAAATCATTAAATGAAAAGCCAGGAAAATAACCAGAACGAGACAAGATTTCCATTCCCTTCTTGGACATATGTCCTAATCGGCTATGCCACAAAGAAACGTTCGGCTGCTCGGTTACATTGATTACATTTTTAGAGACATTTGATACATAAATCATGTAAAGTCCTCCAGACTTTACTCCATGTGCTACTGTCATAGAACCCTTGGATATCTTCCACATGTTCTGTCCAAAAGTGGTGACGTAGCCAGCATCATCAAGTAAACCTGTGTTGATCAAGATCTTTGTAATTGCGGGAACATGTCTCACATTCTTCAGCGTGAAAGAAGAGCCATTCTGAAACTTCAATTGAACATCTCCAACACCTAAGATCTCTCATGTCTGCCCATTGCCTAGCCGAACATGATCTTTAGTGGTCACATAAGAAGTAAACCACTCCTTGTTTGGAGACACATGAAGTGATACCCCTGAGTCTATAATCCAGTCACTCAGTGCATTTCCATCAGATGCTGTAAGAAGAGTTGAGTCCATTGTATTCTTCAAGAAGTAGATGTCTCCTGACACTAGACTGTCATCCTCTGCAACAGTGTTTGTCACATTTATTTCTTGAATCTTCACTGAGGACTTGTTCTTCTCACCATGGTCTTCAACTTTCTCTTTGCCTTTTTCTGCTTTCCATTCTCTGCAGTCTCTTTTCATGTGACCCTTCTTGCCACAATGGTAGCATTCTATGTCACTCTTTCCTGTAGCACTGCGGGACTTGCTACGAGACTGATTCCTCTTTCCACCTTTGTACTTTTCTTTGGTCCTTCCCTTGACAACTAAGGCTGTTCCTTTGCCTTTGTCCATTGTATTTCTATTGGTTTCTTCAATATGCAGACTTCCTTCTACAGCTGCTATGTTCAAACCATCTGGAGGTGCAGAATTACTCAAAGCTGTGCGAAAAGTGTCCCAACTTTCCGACAATGTGATCAACAGGAACATAGCTCTAACAGGTTCATCAAACTTGACACCTTGAGCTGACAACTGACTATAGATTGTGTTGAATTCATTCAGATGATTGGACATAGGTGTCCCTTCTTTCATCTTCAAGTCAACAAGCTTCTTAAGCCAGTATACCTGTGAAGCTGCACTCTGCTTCTCATAAAGATCACTCAGCTTTAACCATGCTTGATAAGCCGACATCTCGTATGCTACATTGAAGTAAACGCTTTCTGCCAAAGTGATCAGCATAATGGTAGAAAGTGCCAATTCATCTATTTTGCTCCATTCATCTTCGTCCATATCTTCTGGTTTTGTCCCCTTGAGCTTTATAGGTTTTATCTACTTCTTTTGTACCAACACATGCCAAATCTGCTTCTTCCACAATGGGAAATTGGTTCCATCCAGCTTCTTGATATTGTAAAGAGAACTGTCCTGTGATCCAGCCATAGCTACGCTTCACAGTGGTTTACTTTCCTGGGAAAAATTCGGCAGGTTTTCCCCTGTAAACTGACCTCTGAACCAATATCAACCTGTCAAATGAACCAAGAAAGCTTCAGATTCTGCATAAATTTTGGCAGAGTCTCCTTTGTAAAATGGCTCTGGTGTACTCAAAAAACAGACCAAAAAATACCTCAAAAAACACTGTCTCTCTGACACTGTAAGTTGCGGGTAAACCTCTCCTGCACTTGTACTGTCTCTCACTGTCCTGTCACTGTCCTGTAAGCATAGACTGTGACGATGCCTCAACGGCAGTAAAGCAAAGATGCAATCCCAACTGTCTAACTCACAGTCAATACATCCTGGTTGCCTATCTAAGGGTGCTCGAGGGATCGCTCCAAGACCTGTATCACCGAAAGGATCTCAACATTCGAGAATCCCCCAGCTCAATAAAACCTCACTCGACCCTCAACAAAGGCTGCAGTAAATCTGACAGTACATAGATTTCCCACAAAGTCATACATCCACAAATTTCCCACTATATGTTGTAACCGCTGCGGCGGTTGTTTGCTGCGTGACTCACAGCCAGCAAACCCTCAACAAACATACATCATCTCTGAAAATAAATCCCATGTGGAAGTACCTGCAATGTCAGGATGAAATCTGGAATATCAAGCAGCAAACACAAGCTACCTGATGAACTAGTGGATGTCGCCTACAGTCTGTGTGTAGATGCGCCCGTGTCGTATGTGACACGCCTCCAAGAACTGTGAGCCGTCCTTCGATGTGTAGACAGCCACAAATCAACACTCTGGGAGTGTCTATATCCTCATCACCTGCAGTCGTAGGCCGAAAATCCCAAATTTGCAGAGTTGGATCTGCACCCGCTGAGACCACGTAGTCGAAAATGGCCTGCGTAGACCTTTGTCGAAGCCGAACGGTGACCGAGATGACCTCAGAATGAAATTCTGAGCACACCAAGTCCTACGGGTTCTCCCACAAGATTTGGGGCCGTGTCTTTGCCTGTTGAATTTCACTCCAATCTGAGCTGGTGACTCTAGCCTCCTGCAGTGCTGCCCCGAGCCTCGATCTGAGCTCTGATACCAGTTGAAGGAGTACGAGCGGAAGTGAGACGCGAGAGAGAGTGCGAGAAGAAGAGCACGACGATATGGTGAACTCGCTCTCTTGTAATGTGTAGAGCATAGTGAGTTCTTATTAGGTTTTTACAAAAGAATATGTGTACATACCTGGCGGCCCACCCACTTACCTGGGCGACCACATTGGACTTTATACCCCAACATTTCTTGATGTTCCCTCGGAGGTCGTCCTTGGCTTCATCCACTTTAGGAGAATGAGCCTCAACCTAGCCTATAACCTGGCATAAGTGATTGAGCATCATCTTATCCATTTCTTCTTGATCCTCCACCTCCTTTCCCTCCCTCTCTGCTGGTGAATGGACCAGTCCTCTACTTCTCTTGGCTTTCAAGGCCCTGAAAAAATGCGCTTGATTAGCCACCTCAGGTTGAAGGTAGGATTCCCTAGATAACAATCAGGCATTTATAACTTCTTCTAGATGTTGTTCGATCAAGTTTTCTTTGGCTTCGACCCACCTTCTGTGCTCTACTCTAGAGGCCGTTGCTTCATGGTTTTTGATGGTAAGTTGTTCCACATCATCCTTTGATTGCTTAAGGTACTCATCACAAATCTTGTTCAGTCTAGGGCCTATGAATTTTATTGCTTTTTGCATGCTTTTAGCAAAGTAATTCCAATATTTTGGGTTATCTACATTGATATCAATATCAAGCTTGAGTAGCCCTTTTTTAGCCAAGTCTTTGAATAGGGGTCTTTGAATAGGTGCACTCCCAAAGGAAACAACTTTTTAGACCCTTTAAAATTATTTCCTTAAATTCTCTTTGGTTTTTCTAAGCTTGATTGAGATAAGCAAGTGATTTGGAAAATATTGTGCAATTACAACTTTCACATCAAACAATGATGGAATCTAATCCGCTTGGTGAGAGCAGTAGCACCTATCAATTCGAAAATCCATCCGATCATATTGCAAGCTAGTGTATATGAATCCTAGTGTGTTGTTCCAAGGATCCACCTCCCAATATAGATCCACCATTGCCCACTTCCCACACATGCTTATCCATTTGTATTTTTTTGTATCCAGATAACAAACTCGAGGAACCTATTCTATCCCTACACTTTTCCATCATGTTAAAGTCTCCAATCAAGATTCATTCCTCTTCTATATGTCAATCTTTGAATTGATCCCACAATTTAGCTCTTATTTTCACAGTTCATGGTCCATAGATATTAATAATCATTGCATCCTAATCGGGTCACTTGATCTTCAGGGCCTAGAGCTCTCCGAGATGGATGATTGAAGATCACCTTTGGCTCTAGATCCTTGTCCACAATTAGAGAGGATTACATTGAATGTGTCAACTTCTTCTCCATCGAACAATAGTTTCTTCCCCACTGCTTGATTTCTTTTGCTAGCAGCATCAAGTTGTGTTATTGGATGGCCAACCGTTGATCTCCTTGCCATTTCTAATTTCCTCCCAAAAGAGGGAACTCTTCTTACAGGTTTTCATCCCTTTCATGTTCTACAACTGGATAATGATCTCTTCCATTACTAAGATAAGGATACAAGCTCCTCAACCTTCAGAAACTCCTCCTCTCTGCACTCTTTGTGGCCATCCTCCTCCATGGGTTCTTTTCCATTCCCAATTACAACACTCGATAGCTTAGTTGTCATGAGATTCTCCAAGTTGGCATCTCACAAAACCTTAAAGATAGGAAGGGGGTTTTGTGAAGCTCGAGAGGAGCTTGTTTGAATTGGCCAATGGACCTCGCTTGCAAGAGATGTTGGGAATATGCCACCAACCTTCTTATTTCTTCCCGTAGGAGGGAGACAGCACATTTTTTTGGAGCATAGGGGGGTGTCTTTTTTTGTTGAACGATGGATGTGAATCGCTACTAAAGAGGGCGAATTTTCCTTTGACAAGCTTGGTTTGAGTTGGTTTCTTTGACTTCTCAAAGGTTTTTGTATTCTCATTGAGCTACCCACATTCCTTTGATTGTACATTGTCCTTCTGTGGTGAGGTCCTCACTTCAGTAACTGACTAGGGCATTGAAGGTTTTCCTTGTCTTCAACAACAGGGCATGAAAAGGTGACAAAGTTCAAGGGGATGACCTTCAGACCGGCCCCCACATTTACTACTAGATTTTTGAGTTGTGACTTCCTCTGATCCCACAAGATGCACACCTTATTAGGTGCGCAACACAAATCCTACGGCTTTGCAAGATGGTACAAACAAACCCGAGGAGGTCACCTAATAAAAATGTAACATATCACGTGAGTTCAACAAAGGGGTATTTAAAGTTCTTGAAACTTACAAAAATATATATACAGAAGGGCATTATTTTTCAAACTTTGAAAAAAAATTACACATTTTAGAAGAAAAGGGTACATTATCTTCCTAGCAAAATTCACAGACAAGGGGTTTTACAAACATGTCTTGAACGCACGTGATATGGTAGTTTTACACATAGTGAACCCCCCGAGCAAACAAAGGTGTGTTGAGTACTGCTGCCAAGTCCTTCAAATTGCTCCTAAGCACAAGTAAGAGGTTAACAAATTCCATCAAAACCGGATGGATTCAAAAGAGGGGTCCCACGGAAACATGCACATTAGCGATCGATTGAAAAATAGAGGGCTTTTGTCTAACACTTTAGCCACCACTGAGGGATTGTTAAACTGAACTGAGAAAAAGCCTTTTGCTAGGTATTAGGCAAATACCACTGACCCACTTTGGTTCATGATAAACAGGCTATATAACTAATTGATTAGCTCGGCTTTTGTCAGCACCTTGTCCATAAACCCGAACACCAAGGAAGATTGGCAACCTCGATGAGCTGTACTTCTTTATAAGTGCCGGTGAGATAGCCACAGCGAGTGCATCTGCCACTTTGACTCTCTTCAAGAGCATCTTTTTCAGGGCCAAAAAGGCATTCTAACCCTTGGTTGATTCGAATGCACCACCGGGTGCCGTTGCTTCTTCCAACGACCTCTTGTTGAGAGTCAAAGCGTTGAGGATCTCAAAAAGTTCTTTCTCAACTTGCGCCTTCCGCACTTGAAGTTCTTCCTTGTTCATCCGGACAATAGTGTTATTGGCGCGCCCCTTGTCTTTTGTCTTGCTTTGCGATGCGATGCCGCCTTCTAGACCTTTTCCTCCTTGGCCGGGCGGGGTGTTCTTATCCTGCCCGTGCCTCCCAACAAGGCCTCGGCATAGAGGGCTTGGGGACATTTTCCATCTTAACGAAATGAGCTACGGTATGATTCGGCCCTGACCCACAAAGGGCAAGAAGGTAGAGGAGATACTAAGCGTGCAAAGCTAAGGATAATAAGAGCAAAAAAGAAACCCAGATAATAAGCGTAAGACGCACGCGCATTCCGCAAGAAGCTAGAGCAGGAGAAAGCTCGCTAGCACCAGATGCGAACACTGCCTCGAGTGGAAGGTGCGGCCCCTTGCACCCTGCAAAGTCCATGCTACTGTTCTAGCTACGTCGCAAAGACGAGCCCTCATACTCGCGGGTCAAAAAGAAGAAAGAAAACCTTTGCGAATCAAAGAGGATAATAGCATGACAACCAATTAGTATCACTTGTACGTTCCAGTATCACTTTAGAAGACAATTATCGACAATGAGCATATGGTTGACTAGGAAAACGTACATAAACTATCAACTTAATGGGCTACCCCTCGTAGTCTTAGACAATGACAAGCGTTTTGGAGCTTTTCATGTTGAAAAAATCTCACTTTCTAATATTCGTGTAAGAGATATGTTTATAAAGGTGCTGGTACAAAAATCTTCACTAGACCTATACCTTGGATACGTTTTCCATAAGATAGCATTTTCATGATCAGAAAAGAACCCTCTTTCACCTGGTTCCATGTAGAAAATGAGTTAACAACCATGCACATAAAGGGGTGTCATTATGCATGTGGTCAAGGGTTTGTCCATGTTAGATCTAGTATATCTACTTTTGCCCTCTCGACCAAGCCTGATCTCAAAGAGGCCAGAAACCCAACATTTTTGGTGAGTAACATGGCCTATCAAATTTCTAAACATCATTTTTTTGGCATGCCGTGTAGTTCAGTAGCACCATAGGGTAGCATGCAAAGGCCATTGTAGTTGTGCCATGCCACCATATGAGTGTCATGATGGTAGTGCCACATAAATTGTTGAACTACATTGTTCAACCCATGTGTCTTTCAAGACCACCCACATTGTCCTACCAAGTAGATCATCGAGTTACTTGGGTTAGATTGGTGTAACACTAAGCTATGTCCCGATGCTCAGTTTGGTGCACATGGCCTCCATGTCAAAAGGTCAAAGGGAATAGCGAAAAAGGGCAGGGCCTTGATGACTTAAAAGTGTATGGGCCATACATGCATGTTGGATAAACATTGACCATACAAGGACCAAATAGAATGCTCTAGAATAGGACAAACAACACTGAAGTTGGAAAAGACTGATGTGACTAGAGAAATTATGTAGAAAATATGCGACCAAAAAGATAGAGAAGATGCTAGCCTCAATTAACATCTTTTCTATTGCAAAAATAGATCTAAATGTGGTTCTACTAGGTCAATAGGCATGAGAAGAGAGATTTCATTATCGAAATAGCTTCAGTCGACCAAATAAAGGGAAGAGAACACTTAGTCTACACGGTAGGAGCTTCAAATGAGACGTTAAGAAGAGGATGTGCTCTAGGAGGGCCTCCTTATTTTCCATGAGAGTGTGGAGGTTGTTAGGGTAAACCTACCTTCACCTATATGAACCTACTATATCTATTTTTCTAGTCCTATGATGTATGCGGCATATATGCCACCACATGACCATAACCTCTCACCCATGTGAAGAGCCAAGCCACCTATAGTCAACCTACATTGAATGCAGGTCAAGTGGTTGACACATCACCACCTGCATTAGCAGATCCCCATCTCCAAGTCCTATATATGCACACTCAATGTACTCCATTTATCATCAAGCAATTCTTCTTTTGTATTAAACTTGTGTTTTATGTGTTGTCTCATTTAGTAAAATTAGAGTATGTTAACATGAATACCTCTAACCCTAATGCTCCATAAGCTAACGCTTATCCTATCAAGTGGTATCAGAGCCACTAGGGATAGTCTCATTTCTAGACCCCTTAAATCCATTAGAAATTATGCATAATCAACTCTAAGGTAGATAAGTGTGGAATCATCTTATCACCCACCTTGATTGAATTCAATTGCTTGCGTACACATAATAGATTTTGTGCATTACTTAGTATTTTTTTGGGTTTTTTAAAAAAAGGTAAACTCAAGTTGATCTGGGCTATTTGGAGGATTGAAGAGAAAGGGTTTGGGTGGACCCAAGCAAGTAAAGCTAAAGTCAAGTAGTGTTGGCTACCACCCGTTATCGAAAAAAGAGCTCCCTTTTGCAAGCATCACAATCCACCATCGTTCAAGATTGAGCACGAGCCTCCATAGAGACAAAGAAGCGAAATCATTCATGCACTCAATATCTGCTAGCTTTAACAACGCTTCAAACAAGAGATCTTCTTGATGCTCAATACCTAGATTTCACTGCAATCCTTAACCTCTGATTAATCTTGATTTGATCACGATCACACGCTGTCATGCACATCTCCTCACTCAAGAGCGTCTAGATCGTAGGAGATACATCAAAGCTATATGCAAGCTATTATAAACCCCTCATCTCTCGCTACTACTCTCAACACGCTCACCTGCAATCCATCATCACATCTTGCCATTACTAGCTCACTTGCTACCCAATTCCCAACACCATATCTGCTCAATTTATTTTACATGTATTTTTTGAGCATTTGCTTGAGGGATACCTGCAAAACAAGCGATCCTACAACGTGCTCTACTACAACTTTCGCCATATGTTGTTACTCACTGGAGGCGATTGCCCTATTTAAGCCTCGTCAAACACACTCACTCTAGACTCGCATTGGCTCCTGCCCATGCTAAGCTCGTCATCTCAAAACTGACCAAACAAGAGCATTGTCTCGCTGCCTATATTGGTGGTTTCCTACTGCTCAACTTTCTCTTGTCAATGCCATTTACCAAATCGAATAGCTATCAAGTGTTTGCTCTGTCTGTGTGCCCAAAAGAGAGAGTCTCTTGATTGGTAATATTGACCAAGGCACTTGCACCATCATCGAGTTTTTGCACACACGAATGATTTTTGCACTTAACAATGAACTCCATTGTGGAGACGGCACAATGAGTTTACAAGCATGAGAATTAAACACTACCACTTTGAGTGGTAAGACCTTTCTCATGACAAATGCACATCTAGAGACCGAGACATGATCAATGATCACCACATGATAAACAATGAGGAGGGCCAAACAAATGAATAATGAACCATGAGCCCTATAGGTGAAGAACTACCCTCTAGCCTTTCATGGATGAATCCAAGTGTGATCCAAGCATGATGACTCTATGTAGAACCATGTCTTGATGTATCCAAATGATAGGTTAAGACCTACCCTCTAGACTTGGATGGATGAATCCAAGTGTGATCCAAGCATGGTGAATCTGTGTAGAACCATGTCTTGATGTATCCAAATGTGAACCCATGTAACCCATTAAAGGATTCTCTTGTGAACCATGAGCTAATGAATCTATCAAGAACTGGCCATGATGTATCAAGCATACCTAGGATGAATCTAGGTGTAAGGGGGCATTTGTTAGGGTAAACCTAGCTTCACCTAAATAAACCGACTCTATCTATTTTTTTGGTCCTATGATGTATGAGGCATATATACCACCACAAGACCATAACCACTCACCCATGTGAAGAGTCAAGCCACCTATAGTCTACCTACATTGAAGGCTAGTCAAGTGACTGACACATCACCACCTACATCAACAGATCCCCATCTCCAAGTGCTATATATGCACACTCAACGTACTCGATTTATCATCAAGAAATTTAACATATCCTTATTTTGCATTAAACTTGTCTTAAAAATGTTGTCTCATTTAATAGAATTAGATTATGCTAACACAAATTCCACTAACCCTAATCCTCCATAAGCTAACACTTGTCCTATCATAGGTGATTAGCATTTGGACAAATAGGTGCATGTCATGTGTGCAAGAATGGTGGATGTGTACGAGAATTATTAAAGCAAAGAATGCCCTTTTCTCCCAAAAAGGAGATGGACAGTTATATTTTTGGCCTTCCATAACTCCGACATATGATCTCTAGTTTGAGTGAAGATTAAAGATTTGCAATCTACCCATTGAGCTCTTGCCATGATTATGCTACATGATATGATTCTACTTGCTAAATTTTAAATTTTATTTTGGGAAAAAATAAAATTCAAAGAAACTGCTCATTTTGCATGTTTAAACTTGAAATTTCCTTTGGTTTCTTTCATAATACTAAAGGTTTGACTCCCTTAAATTACTAGTAAAGAGGTCCTCCTAGAATCCATTATCTTCCTAATGAATACAGTGGCTAGAAACAAGTCAAATAGAAGTACCAAGGAGTCTAAGAATCTGAGTTTGTGAATATGAGATGGTGGAAGCCAAACATTATCTGAAGAAGTAATATATTTGAGTGGTTTAGATACACTAGCTATTGAATATTCACCTGAAATTCAAGCACCAAAAGAAGTTGAATCCTTAGCTGGAAGAAAAGGGGATGGGATACCAAACTAGTTTTTACCACATGATCACAAGAAATATAAGAATGGAACTTGGGCTCAAAGTCAAATCCAAAGATGATAAAGATAAGCAAACATCAGAGGCCAAAATTTCAATAAAAGGCAAGGGAATATATTTTTTGAAATATCAAGATATGTTTGTCTTTAAGAACATAAATTTGAAAGGAGACAACCATGGAGTTTGTTACCATATAATATCACTTCTATCTAATGCTAGAATAGTCAAATTGTAAAGATATAAAATGAATCCGAGCTATGTTATGAAGGTCAAAGAAGTGATAGATAGCCTTCAAAATGTGGTATTAATCATAAATGTGACAAGCAATCAATGATTGTTTATTTTCTTCATCAAAAGAACGAGATCTCTATATTCAAAAATATCTTGATGATAATGATGTCTACCTAGACATGGAGTGCTTCAGAATTATTTAAGTAGGTAGCAATTAGGAGGGTGGTTTGCAAATGAAAATATTTGATTTTTCTAATCAATGTGTCAATTCAAAAAAGAGAAAGAGCTCTAGATTCAAAAATATCTTATTGATAATGATGCCTACTTAGATGTGGAGTGATTCAAAATGCTATTTGTAGAAATTGGAAGAATGGTCAAAAAATGGAAAGCTCTCAAAAACCCAAATGTTGTCTAAGACCTAGAAAGATTCCTAGATTTTATCATTGTACAAGCCAATATTGATGTGATCCCCTAGATAAGGAAGATGACAATGATAAACATCCTGGACATAGGCATCTAGTTGGAAATGCTCTTAGGCAATCCACCAGTTTGTATGATGGATGTTAGAACATAATTGAATAAAACCCTTTAGAAAATGACAATTCCTAGGAGGATACTAGACCAAAGGGCAGCTTATTTAAATAAAAAAATGCTTCTAACATAAAAGGGATGTCAACTAGCATATCACTAAAAAAGGAGAAAAATTGTAAGCATTTATTAAGTGCACGTAGCACTTGCAAAAGGGAGCAAAATGGGGGGAAAGGGTTCCAAACACGTTTCGCTCCTTGTGAAGCTCATCAGTGGCAGTTTAGGAGTAGAGTTTTAGAATGTGCTAGGAGGAGTGTTCTTACATAGGGTGGTGTACGGTGGAAATTTTCAATACGAGAGAGTGTAGTTAAGAGAGGGGAAACTATCAATCCTGGAGATGGTACTAAGAGATGGTAAGTACTAGAAAGGGATAATCTGGGAGGTTATTAAACCCTCTAAAGAAAAGAAAAGAGGAGTAGAAGGAAACTAGAAGATGTGATTAATACCTTGAGAGGTTATTTTGGGGGTGGGAGGGGGAAGGGAAAGTTATATATAACAGGGAGAACAAGGAGACAAGGGGTAGTAATTAAAACAAGGACATGATGTAGAGGTGTTAATTTTCAAGGGAGGGAAAAGGTGAGAGTATATTTCAACTAGGGGGGTGTTAGCCTAGTGCGGCTCCAAGCGGTGTGATTATAAGTGGTGTGTAATTCCCTAGCAACAAAACATCTGGTATAGAACTAGGTATACAACCAGTATCGAGAAATTTCAAGTAAAACATCTAGTCTCCAAAACAAGAGAGAACGGGGGGTGTTTGGGGGGGGGGGGGGGGGGGTATTTTGCAAAAAGGACAATCGAGGTGTAAATTTTGAGAAGACAAAATTCTGAGTTTTATTTTGGAAAGAAGGGGATACATTCTTTGTGAGGAGGGGGTTTTTGAGAAGGGAGGGGATTCTCTCAAGAGAAAAAATAGAGGAGGAGGGGGATTAACCTGCAAAAAAAGGATGTAGGAGTTAGGGCGAGGTAATCAAAAAGGGAAGACAACTTATAAGATTAATTAGTTTCTTTTTTTTTGGTTTAGAATAGTTTGTAGGTTTAATTTGGTCCGTTGGTCCAACATAAGATGGGTTTTTCTAGATGTGCAAGGTTAGGGGAGATGTTATAGGAGAGTTGGAGAGGTTTAGCAATGGTAAGGGTGGGTTAAAATATCCAATTTTTTGGTGTGAAAGGGAGTTTCAATATGTTAGGGAGAGAATTTTTGGGTTTGGGGTTTTTTGTTAAAAGAGTTGGTCCTTCCTTGTAAGAGATTGAACCAAACACCTTGAGGAGAAAAATTTTGGGATGTCATTTGCCTAGGAGCCTTTGGAAGAAGAGGTTTCTCAAAAGAGAGAATCCTTTGGGAGTGCTTTCTCTAATGATGTAACTTCTAAGTCCAACTTTAATGAAGGCTATTTTTTGGTGGAGAGGGTGGCAAGAGATCCAAGGTATATATTGGTATGAGTTATGAGGATTTTGGTAGCAATTGGAGTTAAGGATACCAAGATGGTTGAAGGATTGTCCTTTGAAGAAATGGATATACAGAATAGTAGCTTCAAATGTGGAGATGCAGGGTGTTATTATTACTATATATTTTTGTAGAGGGAAGGAGTATGACGCAAGAGCAGAGTTGAGTGAGTTGAGAGTGCTCGTACAAACCCCAAAGGAATCATCTATGAACCTTTTATAATATGCCAAGTTTGGGTTATGGATAAGGGGGAAGTGGTTTTCTAGGTGGCATAAATATAGGCAAGCACAAATGACTGCAAAGTTTGATCCCATTACGGTGCCTTTGATTTGTTTCCACATTTTATCTTTGAAGGAAAGATAATGGTGTGTTAGGACAAGGGTGGTGGCAGAGATGATGAACTCTGTTTTTGGGGTATCAAAGGGGTTGGTGATGGTGTTTCTGAGGGCCAAGAGTCCCTCTGACATTGGGATTCTAGGGTATAGGGAGGTCACATTGAAGGTGAAGAGGAGACTGTGTGGAGGGAAGGATTTGTATTGGAGATTCGTGATGAGGAATAGAGAGTCTTTTAGGTGTAGTTTCTGTCAAAGAAGGATGGGGTAAAGTTGAACGTGTAGCCATTTGAAGGCATTTGCAAACATGTATCCACGGTATGAGCAAATAGGGCTGGATAAAAGCAAAGGCTTCGGTATCTTAGGGAGGAAATGGATAGGGCAAGGTTTGAAGGGTTTGGATAAAGGTGTGAGGATAAAGGTATCTTTCTCATGAGAGAGAAGAGCATATTTGATGGTGATGGATTGGAGTAAGGATGCAAGGAAGTTATGTGTAGGTGGAATGATGGGTTGGTAAGTGGAGGGATCATTGAGATGTCTAAGAGCCTCTTGTTCGTACCAATCCCATGATAGGATGGTCAGACCTAGGTTTTTGTCTGCCGGTTTAATGAGAATAGACCGGTCCATGGTTATGGACAAAGGTTGTACAATATTTAAAGACAAAGGTGTGTAAGGGAAGCATACCAAAAATTAAGAGTTCATAGGAATGGGGGTCAGTGAGGGGAAGCCAAAATTTGTACCTTTTTCTTTTGCAAAAAGCTGGTGGGAAGCATGGTGGGGAGTAGGGGGAGGGGGGAAATTTTACCGAGCGAGGGAAAAATGGAAGGGGGAGTAGAGTGGGGAGGACTCTTCCAAAGGTATGGGATGAGGGGGGGCTTGTTTAAAAAGCAAGTGTAGCCATGATTTTGGACAAGAAGGTCCTAATCCCTCCTCCCTCCAAATCCTTGCCTTCACATTTGTGGTCGAAGTTGTCTCATTTTCGTTGTTGTGGTTGAAGGATGGTGCTTGGTGTCATCACGGTGGTGTTTGGTGTTGATGTTGGTGTTGCGATGGTTGCGGTTGATGTGCTTGGAAGGTTTGGTTATCTTGTTGTATGGGAACGGTTTTGAAGTCGATAAAGAATTGTCTATAGGTGTGAAAAGGTTGTGGATGAGATTGAGAGGGTATCTAGGGTTTTGAGTATGTCTCTTAGGAGAGAAGTACAAGAAGGGAAGGGAATTAGGAGGGGAAGGAGGTTGTTCGTGCATTTTAAAGAGGGTTGTGGAAGAATTGTTAACAGATTTGTTGGGGAAAGTTTAAGGGTGTGGTGGGTGGGAAGATGTGAGGAGAGAGGTTCTAGGGGGACAAAAGGGGGCTTTAGTGATTGGAAGGTGCACTATAATAGGTTGTGTGCACTTGTGACATTTACAGCGAGGAAAATACATTGGGTTTTTTTACTCCCCGGCGTTGCTACGACTCTCGCTAATAGCGTTGATACGGGGACGTCGCTATGAGAATCGCTATAACCGTCTCTAAATGTGTCTCTATAGTGGTCGCTATAGAGCGACGCTAATAGCGATGCCTACAGACTACTTTAGCGACACATATATCGACGATGCAGAGCCTTATATAGCGAGGCTTATAGAGACGCCCGAGAGTAAAAATTTTCAGTGGGCAGGGCAGCCCATCAACCATATTGAATGTTTCAATAATAGAGTTAACCTAAATGAATCCAAGATAAGCCAAGATTCACCTTTGAAAGAAAGTACAAGCTTAGGTATAGACCCAAAGTAGTCACCCACAAGACAATATAACCATTAACTCCATCATTCATAGTATTGTTTGCAGAAGAAAGATACAAAACTGACAAAAGTAGATTGATGAAAGTAAATTGATGAAAGTAAATCACTGGACAATTGTACACATCATAAGCAAAATCACTTGATTGTTAAGCTTTTCAAATATAATAGTTACAACACCATTGTCATTATTGAAAACATATACATGGTTTTCCATTAGTTGCAAAAGACGTATACACGTCATCTCATGATACATTTGCTATGACAAAAGGAAACTAATGCTATCTAGCTATGGCGACACTGACGTCGTCTAATCAGACGTCTCATCGCGTCCAAGTGGCGTATCTATCGGATTCTACAAAAAAACAACAATAAGACAGCCTTCTGTAAGTATGAACATATAATTTACAAAACAATACAACAAATAGAAAGAGTAAACCGTAATACTAACCATGCATTCGCAAGAACTCAGAATGTCCATCAGGGCGTTTAGGACCTTCCTGTCTGCGTACTCGCACTCATACGGTGTGGGGTCACGTGTTGTCATCGACCACTGTTCAAAACATACAAAGAATCCATTATGTTAGAATTTAAAACCCCTAAATCCTAAACTATCAAACCTAAAGAGCAATGTGAAAATACTTACAAAATCAACCTCAAATCATGCCCACCTACTGCTGCCAAGTGGTGCGAGCTCCCTACCTCTACTCGCGCTTTGCCTGCCTCCTTTTTTTGCTTCCACTTATCAGAATTTTCGTGCGCTACTTTCTTTCCATTCTTCCAATCTTCTTTGGCTAGTTGCGCCCAATCTGGTCTATTGCTTTCTGCACTTCAGAATGCTTGTGCTTGCAGTATTCACGCATTCGAACCTTCATCTGGTCTTCATTGAAGCGGTCATCTTGTGTTGACACGGGAAACTCTTCATGCAGCATGCTGGTGACTTTGTCTTTTAATTCACTTGGTTCTTCACTCTAGGTGTTTAGTATGTAATGTATAAACACCTGAGAGCAAAGACCGCGCATGCGCAAAATCACCTTCTTGCCTTCATAATCCAAGATGATGCCGCCGTTGAAGTCGACAGAGTAAGGCAAGCCCTCTTGCTTGTGACACATAAACCTGGGTGTCTCAACAAGGGTCTTTAGCGGTGTGTTGATGGGGGTACTAACGTCAGGTGTCTCCACTGGAGTCTGGTCCTTGAAACGAGGAGTGTCGAGACTAGGGTGACTCCCGGAGGAGTAGGAAGTGGTGTGTAGCTAGGAACGGCCGTCAGCGATGCAAAACCTAGCATAGATGACGATGTGTCATGGCTGGTGTGGGGGCGGGAAAAGAAGGGGAAGGTAAAGAGCCTCGTCTAACACGAAGCGATGTTGAGGCATCAGCGGTTGCATCCCCACAACAACCGCCACCACCACCAATAGAGCGTCGGTGCCTAGATGAGTGTGAAGATTGTCTCATTGACACCGAAGCTTTGGAGCGCACTGAATGCTCTGAAACAGAGGGAGACGCTGAAGGAGTAGAATGTCGTCATGGTGCTCTAGAGCGATGACAATCCTCGTACCACTGCCTCTATTGGGGTGACAAAGAAGAAAGAAACTCATCATCATCCATACCTGCATTGAACACACGAACATTCAATCTTAATATTGAATGAATGGAGAAGAAATGGACAAGTGTACACACACACACACATAGAGGACTCGTAAAGGGGGAGGGATTCCTATGTAGAGAGATTTTGTTGAAGTTCTTGTGAATTTGTAAAAGCACTGTGCTTCGGGTGTGATGGACATTGAAGCTGCAATCGCAAAGGAAGTGATCCATCTCGGCTCATAGATGTTGCTCGCCCCACCACTAGATCTAGTTGATCGGGTGAAAGAGACACTAAGGAGCAGTAGTAGTGCTTTTTAGCGTCTGTTTCACCCTTGTGCACATCATGTGGCACATTCTGTAGATATCCTTAAAATGTTTGCTACCCCCTCCCAAAAAGCGACGTGATCGACTGGGCCAGTCACACTCACCTACACGCGGCCTAGCAGGCCAATATTTAACCAGAGCCGTGAAAAGGAGGTGCGTGCGTGAAAATGGATGTAACCCTAGTGGTCGGTTCCGTGTGGGAAGGAGGTGGCGTTCTGGTGCGGAGAGATTAACAGAGAGTGTTTGTATTGTGGGTGCGGGGAGGGCTGTAGAGAGGAATTGTAAATACTATGTAATGTGACAACCTAACAAGAAGAAGAGTGGTGTTCTGTATAGTGACGAGGACAAGACGGGGAATAGGTTACGGGGGGTACGTAATGGTCGGTTTGAGGTTCAGTTAAATGGTGAAAGGTAAGCTTAGGACAAGCGCAGTAATTGACTGCGGCTGTAGAAATTTGGCGGGAGTTTGGTACACGAGAGTATGTGGAGTTTGCTTGGCGGCCTTGCCTGACAGAGATTTCAACCGCCTAATGAGGAGTTAATAGCTGCCTTAGGTGCATAACAGAGTTAAAGCCGCTTATAAGTGAAAAAGAGGGGGAAGACATAGCTCGGCCTCGTCACTATGTGGCACGACTGGATTCCAGAGGGGATCGAGGGCTGGGGGAGTAGGGGGGTTGAGAGCCGTCCGATTGGGGGGGGGGACCTCGGTTCAGGCAATGGCAGCGCATTGAATGATGGGGGAGCATGAGCATTCAAGGCCGTGGAGGTGAACTAGCCTCGATGAACTGCGGTTCTGTTGCGCAGTTTGCTTTCCGGCTAGTGTGCCTCCCTCCATCTCCTCCCCTGCGTGTCCTATGTCAGGTCGGCCCCCAACGCGAGCCCTTGCCACCCCTACGCGAGCCTGCAGCGCCTAGTTCATGCGTCTGTGTGACACCTGGTTTAGCCCTGGCACGAGATTGCAGCACCCACAATAGGCCTGCGTTTCCTCCTGCTCACCAACCTGCGTTTCCTCCTGCTCACCATATCGTCTTTTCCCACCTTCAATAACGACAGGCTTTGTTTCATGCAATTTAACTGGGTTCCACCTGCTTATTACCTTATTTAAGCATTGAAGCATTGCTTATCTACGACAGTATCATATGCCCGGGGAGACCCGTGAAGCCTTATACCCTCAGCTTTGTGCAATAAGCTTAATACCATGCCTTAAGCTTTAGGAGGAGAGCATTCAATTAAGTGTCCCGCTTCAAGAAGCTCACAAATAAACAATCACGAGGGATGGAAGATGCGAAGCCGCTCTACATCAAAATTGTGCGTGACAATGGGAGAAAAACTCGTCAATGCATTGCAACGGAAAGAGTACCGGGCTAACAAAATATGTTGCGAGAAGAGGGTCGACATGATGGAACATCTTCGAGATGATCATGGCACCGAGTGTGATATCCCACTACGCAAGGGTGGTCGACCTTGAGGCATGATGAATTGGACTTCGTCAAGGGCAAACACATACGAGAAGCAATCAAAGGTGTGCTTCAAGGATGCGGCTTATAAGTTCGACATAAACGAATCAAAGTTTCTACAAGGGAGGGAGAAGTCCTTGATTCGAAAATGGAAGGCTTTTGATGAGAGTGAGAAGCTAGCAAAGGGATTGAAAGAAGATTTTGTAGAAAGAGAAATGGCCAATGCATTAAGGGACTACATGAGCACAAAAGATGCACCCATGGCGGCTATACAAAAACGGATTGATGGTGGCTTCGAAATGAATGTAAGCATATATATCGCAACCATTACTTTTTATTTGTTATAAGGATTAAGTTTTGTTTTCTCTTCGCTCTCGACTCTTTCTAGAAGCGTAATCCCGGTGGAAAAATACATAAGGAAGAGGATAAAAAAGTAGAGGAGAAAGTTGATATTGAGCAAGCATGTACTCCGGTATGTCGCATGTAGTGTCATTTTTAAAGGACTAATTGTATGGTATGATGTTTTGGTGTTAAATGAGTTGTATGTCTTGTAGACAAATTTCACATTGGATGATGGTCATGGTCCTTTGCTTGCACCCGTGAAGCAAGGAAAAAAAATGAAATTCATAGAGGGTACTCCCGTACCGTTAGGTTCTTCCTTGCTTGAAAATTAGTTGTCCATTCAAAGAGGAAAACGGGTAAATTTTTGTTCATGTAGAAATATAAATCATGCATATAGTAAATAATGTTACTTAGCTTCTCTTGATCTTGTCAATATACTTTAGATTCGGGTGACCATTGGTTCATCAAAGCAAATCCAAATGATTAGTGACTCTCCTATTTGCAAAGGTGACATGCCACTTTCTTTGGTGATAAGCAACGAGGGAATTAACTTGGAAGCAAGTAGTAGTAATGGCAACGAGTCCATAAAAGCAAGGTGAATATTACCATCCTCTAAAGGTTTGACATTCTCTATCATTTGTTAATGTTTGAATTTGCTTTGACATATAGTTTTGAAAGTGGATCATCGCTTCACTTTAGATCTCATCGATCTAATATAATTTCGGAAGTGGACAAGAAAATGCTTGAAGATATTTCTCATGCCAAAACTTCCACAAAAACAATGAACTTGTTTATGATGTAAGTATAGCTTAGAGCTCATTTCTACGCTTTCAAAAATATTTCGTGTATTATGTAAGTTTTCAACGCAATGTCTTTGTTTTTTGCGGTGATAGTTGGATGAAAAACACATTTCCTAAAGATATTTTAGACAAAGTTTGGTTCATGGATAGTTTATGATATGACTGTGTTACACTAAGTCACCATGAAGACATTGGAGTTATCAAGAATTACTTGCAAGGTTTAGATATGTCTCAACATTGGTTCCTTTTTCTACCAATAGTTAGTAGGTATGGTTCATTCACTTTATTTTAGCCTGAAAGTGATGTGATGTACCTTTGGTTGTCATGCTTAATTTGTTGCATACTTATGTCTTGTTTAAGGAACCATTGGGTCCTTTATGTCATTTTCAACAGTCACTTCAAAAAGGTTGACAAATTTCCATGGGATTCACATGCTATCATGTACTTCTATTCATTGCCGGATTCTAATGGCACAACCTATCTTGCTAGTGTTTATAGGTATGTATGTGGTAAGGAATATAGAGGTTATTGGGTGAGAGTTGGATCTAAGAGCTTTCCTTGTAGGGTTCTTGAGATTCTATCTCATAATTGTTCGAACTAGGGTTTGAAAGAGTTCATGGCAAAACCAAGAAAAGGACTTTCACAACTAGAAATACCTGAGGTGTGTCAATGGCTCAAGTGTTGTACGCATGTGTTGTCATGTTGATAAGATCAATTTATATGATTTTTCACTATTGAAAATCGATGCATGTCCTTAGGTTCCTCGTCCACTGTTGGACGGGAGCGACTCACACACCCATGAAGTGCATGCAAACACTACCTAGATCAACATAATGTCAATCGAGGACACAGATGACACGATAGGCACACGGAGGAAATCTCTTTAGCTTGTCAGGCTGAGACCATCCTACACATACAACACTCTCAAAGGCCAACTAAACCACAATCAAGAACCTCACTGCTCTCAACTACACCACCTAGCCACATACACACATACAGAAGGTAACTCACCTAATCAGCCAGATTCGTACGAAACTTAAGGAACACCATCCCCTCACTAGGATACACCTGTCCCTAAGCTTCTACACTCAAAACCCTCACTCTAAACCCATCTGCGGAAAACGCGTAGGATGACAGAGAAGAATTTGGAAAGTGTCCGAAACTGAAATTTATGAGTACATATGCGTAGCTTATGTCGCCACGATTCTATAGACTACTAGCACGCAGAAAACAGACATCAATTGATACACTTACGGTCGCAAATATCTCGTAGATGCGTCGGCGTGTGCGCTTCGTTTCGTGTGGAATGCTTGGCGTTGTCACGTAGCTCTCATCGAGCCTACAGCAATGGTGCAGTCGGATCTCCAATGTGTTGAGCGAGCCAGGCGTAGCGAGAGGATAAAGCTCACGCTCACTCTCTTTCTCTCTCACACATAGTAGACGGCAGCGCTAAAGTTTTGATTATGATAAAAAGTCCTCTTTACAAAATAACCTAGGTACCTTATATACTAAGTCTACCTTAGGTTTAACCAAAAATGGGATTGAAAGGGTCAAATGGCTTTGTATTTACAATCTGGAAGTGCCATTGCACCCCAGCTTCTGAAACTAGAATAACTACTCATTACAAATGACGTTTATAGACATAATTCGCAGCATTTCATAACTCGCAAAAGATAAGACTTTGGTACGAAACTTGAGTTATGTTGTGTTGTTGACCCAGCGGTCAACATTCCCCCCTTCCGCGTTCATGTCGTCCCTGGCATGAACTGATTGTCGATGGCGATGTGGTCTTTGTTGTCGTTTTGTTGTTGTAAAGAAAGTATAGACTGTAGCCTTTGCAGTAGCTTGTCTTGTTTGTCCAATCCGATGTACATAGTCTTCGCATGATTTAGGAAAATCATAATTGATGACGAACTTTATGTCTTTCACATCCACGCTCCGAGATGGACCATCTGTTTCTGTCATTATAGGTCTACTGCCAGATCTAAATTTAAAAAGAACCCAATGTCGTTTAACTTGACTCTTATCATCATGGATAGAGAAAGCTCCATCCATCACTTGCTCCAACAAATCTGTCAATTCGGAGTATTTGTGATTCTCAGAAGCAACTTCTACAATCTATAGAATTGAGTGATTGGCTTTCTGATCTTGTGAGCCAATGACAACTTTGTAAGGATTTTGTAGAAATTGTATGGCTAAACCCTTAACTTCTTTACGCCAAGTTGCACTCCAATGCAAAGTCTGTCTGTCAGGCCGAATCCAGGACTTAATTATTCTAATTTGAGGTTCAAAACCCTGCCGAGCATTCGATGCGCATTATCAAGGACAAGCTTTTGAGATCCTCTGATTACCCTTATGTCTGCTCTTTGTCATTGAGGAATTCTTTGTTCTTGAGTTATGTTGTTTTGTTGACCCAGCGGTCAAAACTTTGCTGTTGTTTTTGCTTGTATCTTTGTCGAACCACAATAAGAACTATGATCCATTAGAGCGGACATCTATCATCATAACCATTCATCTTTTGAGATCCTCTGATTACTAATATGTCTGCTCTTCTTCATTGGGGACTTCTTTGTTCCTGTGCAATCATGTTGTTAATGTTGTCTGCAGCTTTTGTCATTGTAGGCCATTCTTCGACTCGCCATTGAGGAGAAGTATGCTATGATCTAAAATTGGTGCTCCAATTCATTTGTCAATTGATTTGAGTAGCATTTCCTTATTGTTGATGTAGAAGGAATATGTAAAAGAAGATGGTGATAGGTGTCTTTAGATTAGGGTCTAAAACTTGGATGAACAAAGGGAAAAAACCCGTTGGGAAAAAAAATGCCTTTGGTATACGCTCTTATTGGAGTTGAGCAGTTGAACGTGAAGTACATGTTCATGAAACGTGAGTGCTTGGGTGAAACACGGAAAGAGTGCCTGATGCAAGTGCCAATTATGGGACACTCTATATGCATATGAGAAATTTGTCAACAAAAGCATGCAATGTGAAAGAAGGAGATGATGGGCGTTCGAGGAATAAATGTAGCACATGTGACATCAAAAGATGTCTCAATAGCTTCCACCTTTCTAAGAAGGTTTGCCGATGTAGAAGTTTATCCACTCGTATCTCACTGTGCTCAGTACGTGAGTGTCTTTTGGACCTTCTCCTTCACTTCACCAGACTTAAGTACTTAGACTTCGACTCTTTTCCTCACTTATACCAGCATGAGTGACACAACGTAAATATGCTCAACTCTTCCAGCTTGAGCAGTACCTAGAATAGCTAAGACGCTTAGACCACAAAGAATATTACTTGAAGCTTTGGGACTAACACCTCACTCATTTTGTGGCTTAGCTACTCGATTCTGACTTTTATGACTTGTCGGTTGCCTGTTGACACTGCTTTGTGACAAGTTCTTCGGCTGTTGTAGTGGCTGCTGAGACATACTTCGTGAAGTTTCATCGTTTCCCTGTACCTTCTTCTCTTTGTAGTGCTCAGGCCTCTCGTCAGTCTTTTCTTCATGTGGATTATGGATTTTTTTATTTTTTTCTTAATAATAAACAAAGAAAATCTTAAAACAACTCAACAAAAGAAAAATTATTCAAATAGAAATCTAAATGCTATGTACACTATACACATATCCCTACGGGCTCATATATGGATTTTGTCCCCATACTCCTCTGTAACACTACTATGAGGGCATATACTCTAAATTTTGTCAAAAAATTATCACTATAAAACGCAAAGATTCAATGCATCTCACAAAACATTGCCCTCTAATAGTCATAATGTTAGGTCCACATTCAGAATGCCTCCCCCCTTCCTATTTGGAGTCATCCTTTACGACAGGATATCGCAAAGGGTATGTGTTGTGCTTGGGCAATTAAAACTTGTGCCTATGCAGGCCTTGTAATGTAGCCCTATTATGCATACACAATCAATGTATGGAAAAGATTTATGTTGTGCAAGATGTGGGTATAAGCAATTTTCTTATTGGCATTTGTTGGAGAGGCTTCCTATTCTAAGAAATGTAATGGTCTTTGAAGCTCCTGTATCGTTGCTTGATTGAAGAAGCGACTTGCTCTCTTCTAACTGTACTTTAATCGTAGGAAGAATTGTAGGAATTCAAGCGGCGATGCACTCTTGATTTTTTGGTTCCCTTTAAAACTGTGGGCCACCATAATCCAGCCTGCAAAATCTTCTTCCCTGTAATATCTCCAGAGAAATGCCCTCCTGCTGTGCCTGAATGTGCTTCCTGCAAGACTGCACTTTGCTCAAATTCTGGCACACATCTTCTTATCACTTGATCAATTCCTTTCTTATATAGTGCCCCTGCAATAACTAAATAGGGTCTGGTTTTCAGTGCAAATTTTCTTCTCTGATCAGCATTGAACTCCCTTGGTATAGTTCCATCAGTCAAAAACATCAGCAACTGATCATACCAAGAATCAGTCACAGCAGTCTGCACATCAAACAACTGAGCATCAGGAAGTGCATCATCTACCCCAGTAGGTTCTTCACCTGTTTCAATCCTGCTTAGATAATCTGCAATTACATGCTCCTTCCTAGGAGTATGCTCAATCTGAAAGTCAAACTCTTGCAACAACAACATCCATCTTGCAAGCCTTCCAGTAAGAAGTGGCTTCTTGATCAAATACAACAAGGCCTGATGATCAACATGAAAAACTATCTTGTTCCCCAACAAGTAATGCCTGAACTTATTCAATGCATATACCATCCCTAAAGCTTCTCTGTCTGTCACAGGATAGTTTCTTTCTGCACCTGTGAGAACCCTGCTTGCATAATACACAGGTCTGAACCATCCCTTCTCCTTATCCTGCATCAGTACAGCTCCTATTGCTATATCCGAGGCATCAACAAACACATGAAAAGGCAATGACCAATCAGGTGGCTGCAAAATTGGTGCTACTGATATCATTTTCTTCAACATCTGAAATGATTTCTGCTGAGGATCATCCCATACAAATGCCACATCCTTCTTTGTTAATTGAGTTAATGGCAAGCATACATTAGACAAATACCTCAAATATCTAGAGTGCCACTTTGTCTGTCCAACAAACCTCATTAACTCTTTAACATTGGTAGGAACTGGTGCTGCTTGAATGGCTTCTATTTTCTTGACATCTATGGCCATTCCTGCTTCTGACACCACATGT
The DNA here is from genome assembly GCF_014529385.1 of Adiantum capillus-veneris. NCBI lineage: Eukaryota > Viridiplantae > Streptophyta > Polypodiopsida > Polypodiales > Pteridaceae > Adiantum > Adiantum capillus-veneris. Next base: position 144,727,676 of record NC_140939.1, read on the forward strand.
CCTAAAAGTATTCCACTCCTCACAGCAAGTACACTTTTATAAGGGTTCAGAGCCATCCTGAATTGTCTGCATCTTTCAAAACAGAGCTTCAGATGTAGCAGATGTTTATCCTTCTTTCCAAACACTGAGAAATCATCTACAAAGACTCTCATAAAGTCCTGTAAATAAGATTCAAACACCTTATGAGCAACAAAATTAAATGAAGGTGGTCCATTGGTTAACCCAAAACTCATCACTGTGTAGGCAAAGGCTCCCCATTCAGTTATAAAAGCTGTTTTATGCTGATCCGACTCAGCAACACTAATATGATTATAACCAGAAAACCCATCCAGAAAGCTGTACATTTCATGACCAGCTACTGCATCCAACACAGCATCACAAAATGGCATAGGAAAGGGATCAGTAATGGTTGCTGCATTCAATTTTCTATAATCCACACATACTCTTAAGGCTCCATTTTTCTTTGGCACAACCAGTATGGGAGACAACCATGATACTTCATGTACAGGTTTAATGAACCCTACTGCCAGGAGCTTATCAAGCTCCTCCTTCACCTCTTTGGAAAAGTTAGGATTCATTCTATATCTTTGCTGCACAATTGGTTTTGCACCCTCTTTCAAATTAATCCTATGCTGATGTAGTGCTGGGTCAATGCCTCTCACCTGAGAATAATCCCAAGCAAACACATCCTTATAATCAACCAATAATTGCAACAGCTGTGCCAGAAATTCCCCTTGAATGTGTGCACTCACTTTGACCATTCTTGGTTCTGCCTCTGTTCCTAAATTCAGCTCCTGAAGCTCATCCTTTTCTACCCTGCTTGATGCCCCAAACTTCTTTTCATAAATTTTCTCAGCCATATCCCTGGCCTCCTTTTCTTCCTGCTGAATCTGTTCCTTATCAGACATAGTATATTTCTGGTCCACCAACTGTAACAGTTCCTTACCCTGCACTGTCTGTCCTGGTGCTAAACCTGTATCTGGCTCATCCTGTTCCTTACCTTGCTGTAACATGCTTTCCACATCTACTTCAAACACAGGTACAACAGTTGGATTGGCCTTCAAGAACTCTTCCTCTTGGTCATCTGTGACCTCATCAGCAAAATTAATAGTCTGAGCAAACAGTGGTTTCTCACTTAATGGAACCATCTTCCTTCCCCTCATAGGTATGGTTACTTTCTTCTTCCCTTTCTTCAATATGACAACATTTTCTCCCCAGTCCTGTCTTACTTTAGCCAATCTGAACCAAGGTCTTCCTAACAGCATTTCATATGAAGCTGCTGAGTCTGACATTCTGAGTACAACAAAATTAACAAAAAAGGATAATCCTGACACCTGAATTTCCTGTGCTTTGAGAATTCCCAAAGGTTGTACCCTAGATTGGTCTGCCATTTTCACCTGAAAAGGTGCTGGAGCCAGAGCTCCCAACTCCATTCTTTTGTACACTGCCTCTGGTAAAATATTCACCCCAGAGCCTCCATCCAATAACACATCATCAAAATTTTCTCCAAGAAAATGTACTTTAATAACTGGTACCACAAAGTCCACATCTGCTGGATCAATTCTATTTGCTACTGCTGGAGACAACTGCCTGTCCATTGTGCCAAGTCCATTCAGGTTCTGCAGCTTTCTGAACAATCTGTCTTTGAAAGCTGGAACCAATTGCAACAACTGATCCAAAGATAATTGAAGAGGTGAGCTAATAAGTATTTCAAACCAATCCTTATCCTGTTTATTCTCCACCTCCTTGCTCCCATTATTCTGCTCTTCCTTCTCTTTTGGGTCATCCTCAATATCCACCTGCTTTGCCTGGTGTTTGGCAATCCTTTTTGTAACCTGGTCTCTTATCCCTTTTTGCTCCTTCCAATCCAAAGGTGCTTTATCCTTAGACCTAGTCACTGCTAGAACTTCAACATGATCCTCCTGCACACATTGGTTACAGTCACAAGCCCATTGATGTTCCTCTTCATTCCCTTGCTGCTCCTGTTCTTGGTCAGTATCTTGAATCTGCTCATCCTGAGAAAACACATCAAACAAGATTACATTTGCCTGAGCTGCTGGCTGATTTTGCTGCTGCTGCTGTTGCTGTTCCTGTTGTTGCTGATTTCCAGGTTGATTGGGCTGATTATATCTCACAATGGGCATTCCCCTTTCTTCCCTATGCTTCACCCATAAAGCACAATTGGGACCTACCCAGTGATCTGGTGCACCACAGTACACACAGGGTCTCCTATTATTATTGTTCTCCTGCTCTCTCCAAGGAGGTCTAGGAGGTCTTGCCCTCTGAAATGGTGGTCTTCCCCTAAATGGTATTGCTTGATTGGCTCCAACTTCTGGTCTTCCTCTTCCTATGTTAGGTGCTGTCTGTCCTCTATTCTTTGGATTATACCAACAGCGAGCAGTGCTAAGTCCATCCCTTTCACAAATGTGACAATACACTTTTTCTTTAGGTGCTACAACAGAATAACCAAACTTTTTAAGTTTGCCTACCAAATCTTGCTCAATGCTCTTCTTTTGCTTGACTTTCTTCTTCTTATTGCTCTGTTTCTTCCTTCTTTTTTCTGTTTCCTCATCATTGTCTGATGGTGAGTCTGAATCTGAGTTCCCACTGGAATCTGTGTCTTCAGATGCTTCATCTGAATCTGAGTCACTATCTTCTTTTCCTTTTGCCTTGGTCATGACAAGTCTCTTCTCCACCCTTGCAGCAGCAGTAACAAGGTCATCCAGACCTCCAGCAATATCAATGCTAGCTACTGCTCCCTTTAAGCTGCTTCTCAATCCTTTCAAAAAATAACCTGCTAACATTTCATTAGTGGGTCTTTCATTCCCCTTCAATCTTTCTACTAAAATTCTGAACTTCTGTGCATAGTCTTCAACCAGCATCTTATTTTGCTTAATGTCTCTGAGTTTTCTCAGGACATCAGTCGGAGTCTTCTCCTTTCTAAATCTCTGCAGAAATGCCTGCTTCAAAGCATTATAAGTAGCAAAATGTGCAATGCCATATTGGCTAAACCAACTCATGGCCTTTCCTTCCAATGTGGCAGCAAACTGTTCCATCTTAACTCCATCAGCATACATCACCTGATAGCCACTTGCCTGCCACTTAGTTTCAAACTATGCCACATGACAGTCAGCATCTTCCTTACTCCCTGCTCTAAACTTGGCTGCCTTGACCTTTGGGTTGGGTGGTGGTTGAGCCATTGGAATGGGTTGTGGTGGTCTCCTAGGTCTTTGCCTGGTAGCCCCCTGAAGTGGGTCAAACTGGATCCTTCTCCTGGTGGTTCTTCCTGCCAGGAATAAAGCTCCAATAAATTGCCTCACTCTCTCTTCTCCTGCTGCTCCTGATCCTACCCCTCCTTGGTCTACAGGTTGCTGCCCCTGAGCATCGGGTGATTGCTGATTGTCATGATCATAGTTAAATGGATCAATGTTTCCAGCCTGTGCTTGAGCCCTTGTGTAGTACACTCTTCCTACTCTCCTGTCTCCCTCTGACATGCATCATTACTTGAAAATAAACGTTAACCCAGCGGGATCGCCAAATGTGTTGTGGGTTAGGTCAACACATGAACATCATGCACAACAAGAATGACAATCTACTCCACCATGCTTCATCAACAACAATTCAGACACAGTAAACATAACTACTCAAAGAATATCAGAGTAAGCAGAGACAATACACTGAATAGTTGCTGCACTGCACCATCATCATCACATTCATATCAAAGAACAGATACATCGCGCACAGATACATTCCCCATTTATATAGATAAATCCGACTTAACTACCCAGTCTCAAGACATTCAGCAGACTGCAACTGAAAGACAGTTACATCCGACTTGGCAAAATACAGCTCAGTAAATATCCGATAAGTCAAAATCCGACTTAGCTATTCAGAGTCAGCTTCTAACATGTGCCTCTCAACAGTTGGTAGTGGAAAGTTACTATCTGTTTTCTCGTGGGTGGTAGTTTCTTGGAGGACTTTTCTTGCCCATTGATTAGAGCATTGTTAGCTCGTTGCTCTGGTCATATTCCTCCTAGCTGAGTCTTTGCATACATATTAGGAGCCCTATATGAGGATGCTTATGGTGGCTGTGTCTTCATCGAGGACTTTGGAATCCACTTTTGATGCACTTTATTCGTGTAGCGATGACATTGATTCCCTGGTCGTTGATCTTCTTGAAGCTCGAAGTGTTCTACAGAGTCATAGAACTCATTGTATTCTTCATCTTTTGATTCTCCACATTTCTTTGTTTGCTCCTTATTTCGAGAGCTTGTTGATGTCTGGATCTCTTCGTTTTCCTGGATTACACTCACTGCAAAATAAGGAACGACATCATAGCCATTTTCATCACAAAACTTTGTTGTGGGAGCATCCTCCACGACACACACGTCCAGAGTAGCCAAGATGTGCTCCCATCATAAAGTCTCTAACTCTTCTTCAGGAAATGGTTCTGGGATATAGTCGCTATCCTCTATAACCCACTCTAGGATACATTCCTCACATTTCAAGCTACCACATTGTGAAGCTCCACACATCCACAGTTCTTTAGGCTTACCTAACCAAGCTGGAAGTTCTGATCCTGCAACTGTGGCAAAATCAAACTCCTCAACCGGTGTTTTCGTCACATCCCTATAGCTATGGTCCCTCAAGTTTATCTTTGTTATGGTTTCCATATGTCTCCGGTATACATGGTCATAACCCCAATCTTGGACCATTTTCAATTGTCGCATGAATGGTCTTCCCAGAATGATGTCATAGTTGTTCTTCTTGCCAAAGTCAACAACAACAAAAGTGTGTTCATATTCAATGCCACAAGAAGTAACAAGTACTTTTTCTAGCAGTCCTAGGGGCTTTTCCTGGAGTCGGTCTGCAAGCTGCAGGGTCATTCGTGTGGATATCAAGGCAGGTTTTCCCCATTTTTTCCAAACCTCTTTGGTTGCAATGGCCACACCAGCTCCACTGTCAAGGATTGCCATGGTTTTTACACCATTGAATTCCATAGGAAGGGTGGTGTTTCCATCTTCTCCCTCGTAATACTCGCTTACCTTGTTCTTAATGGTACTGGCCTAGTATTTAGTTGAGGCATTTCAAGCTCTTTGATGCCTTCCTCGATTTGAGTCATTGGGGTTTTTACACCAAATTTCTCTAGACATTTACCCACATTAGCCCACATGTTTGGTCTTATTCTGAGCAACTCGGCTAACATTATTGTACAGGTGACTGGGGTAGATAGAATATCTACTAGTCCCTTTGAATCGATGGACTTGTTGGGAGACAATCTCTATGATGAGACTGCAACCACATCTGACTTGGTCTCGTACTCTCCCATGTAGGACGGTAGTGTTCTTAGCAAATGGGGTTGACTATCCATAGATTGTACAGATCCTTTGTCGCCCCAATACGATCGCACGTCTAGATTCATTTGAGATCCAGTCTCAAATTCCTCTATTGGCGGTAGAAACACTCCTCGTTCATCACCAGTCTTGTCTACTCATCTTCTTAGGTCATCGGCTTTATTGGCCTCTCTGACTTGTTTCCACAATTCGTAAAGACCATCTATCTATTTACAATCCTCATGTATAGCTTGGTGAAATCCCTCAGAAGAGTTATCCGTGGTATTCAGTACTATCCTTGGTTCTAATGTTGGGTCTTTGAGGTTTGGTCTGTGCTCATGACTAGAATCTGGCTCTTTTAGTTCCTAGTTTGGTGGGATTACTTGTGTAGGCATGACATGGATCACATCCTCAGGTTTTGCAACTGGTGGTTCTAGTAAATCTTGGGCTGTTTGAATCATTTTCTGGCACATTTCAAACCTTTGATTTTCTAGTTCCGCATAGGGATATGTCATCCACCTGTGTTCTTGGGTTTGGTTGATTTTGAGTCTCACATCATAGGCTTTCAAGAGGGCATCTAATGTCTCATTAACCTTCTCTGCCAACACAGATCCTCCTAAACTAGCACTTCTCGGTTTCTCATCTATGGATGGTTCTTCTAGATGTTTAACCATCTGTGTAAGAAAAGGTGCCTCCTTTTCCTCATGTTGTTTTATCTTCTCCTCAACTTCCGTAAGCTTCACAGCTAGGAATTTTTTCTCTCGTTCCCTGCGTGCTTTCATCCTAGTCTTTCTAGCTTTCCAACTATTTTTCTTGCTCTTGGTTTTCTGACTAGGTGCGTCTGTCTTTGGTCCATCATATTTCTTTGGACTCGTGTCCCTTTCCGTGTTCTTTGTCTCTGGATTCTCATCAGCTTTCTTTTGAGCTTGTGCTCTCGTAACCACTTGAACTAGTACAACATTTTCATTTTCTGAGCTACTAGGGAGCTGAACAATCCCTAATACATTTGTCGTGATTTTCCTGATTTGGTTTGGTTTTCTCGGGCAATCGGGGATCAAGTGAGTGATGCCACACTCAAGACAATAGGCATTTACTTCAGTGATCTCCGTATGAGGACATTGTTTGGACAAGTGGTTGTCACGACTTTTGTGACAATCTGTCTCTGGTTGAGGAGATTCTTTTAGCATTTCCTCTTGGCTATAAGCAAGTTTTGACCTAGATAAGCCGCTATTTGCAATGAATTGCAATTTCCTTTCGTCCATTTCATACCTTCTTTCTTTCGATTGAAACCAAGGAGGTGGAGGTTGTCCCGGCCTCACCACTCCATGTGTTTCTCTCACATTTTGTTGCTCCAAAGAGTAGTATTCACTTTGGTTGCTATACCACATTGTAGCTGGTACTGGCGTTGGTTTATTTGATACTTCCATCATTGGCATGTATCTCATGTCTACCTGCATTCTAGCAGTTGGTAGTGGAGGTTGTTGTCCTAAGACAAGCTGTGGCCTTAAAACTCCTACTGGTCCTGGCGCATTCCCCGTAATGTATCTAGGTGGAGTAGGTGCTTCTGGAACAGGTTGTACATACCTCTCCCTAGCAATTTCCATGCTATAACAACACTCTTCTCCCGTATGGTTCGTCCATTTTCTCTCAATTTCACACCACTTCGGCTCTCCCGAATCAGAGCTTACAAGAGGAATCAACCTCTTGACCAAGTCGTCTATAAGCTTTTCTTGATCAATAGGTGCCGTTGGCTTGGCAATGGACTCACTTATCTGTGAAACAATGTGCTGAGAGGATGTGTCATCTCCTTGACTCTTTAAGTCCTTTTCTTTGTATGCCTCACAGTTATCCACTAGATAAAGAGCTTCTTTGATCAACTCGTTTAGCGTCATCCTCCTTATCATATGCAGATCCTTCTGAAGGCCCGCATGTCTCATTCCCTGGATAAAGATCAGCATCAATCGTGCTTGCGTAGGTAATTCCGCTCTCGGACAGAGCTAAACATATCTCTTGAGCCGTAATGATGCTTTGCGTACTCATTCATCCTCTTTCTGTTTGAATCTATGGATTTGCAAGACCATGTTGTGAGCAATGCCTTTTGGCGAGAATTCTTCAATAAACTCCTCAAACAGCTCATCTAGGGTCTCAAAATTCCATTTTTCCACCGAGCCGAACCATGTAGCTGCATCATCTTCTAGAGTCAATCCGAATCCCGCAAACTGTGTCGCAAAATCTGAAACATCCTCTGCTCTAATCACTCTTCTAAAAGCCGTTACGTGATCTGTCGGAGCTTTAGATTATTTTCTATTTACCCATTTCTGGACTTGGGATGGTCTAACTCGTGGATTGTCTACAAGTCTAACCAGAGACTCTCGTTATCGCTCTTGAAGGGAATCCTGGTGGCTCTCTTCCTGGAATTCCTATAGGAATTCTCGTGTTTGGTGGAGGCATTTGTGGTCCTTCATTGACCAAATATCCACCTCTTTCTAGTACAGTTTGTGGATTTGTGCTTTCTACAACTCTGTATTCTTGTCCATACTTGTCGACAACTATATATCTCCAATGAGAGTCAACTCCGTATGTGAAGACATATAAGAGCTTGTAATCCGTTATCTCTTCTAGGTATGGATCTGAACACCTATAAAGATTGACCTCATTGTCGTCAATGTATCTATATAGTCCTTCACTCTCATGACCAATCAATTCGTTATCTCTTCTAGCTATAGATCTGAGCACCTATAAAGATTGACCTCATTGTCGTCAATGTATCTATATAGTCCTTCACTCTCATGACCAATCATCCAAACTCTCTCAACAAGATGGATCTTTATCAATTGCAAGTTTGGAAGATCCATTGTGGGAGGATATTCCTCTACCGTCGAGATCTCCAAGCTTGTGTAAGCTGTGTTTGAATCTAGGGTAGACATGATTTCTGGGCTTCAGAGCTTTTTCTTGGTTCAAGTAGACTTAGTCCACTGTGTTCAAGTTCTTTGGTTAGGGAAAAGTCAAAACTATGTCCACAACCGCAACAGTTTCGTCACAATTCTCACAAATTGTCGCTTTCAGACACCCCCTAGCTTGCAGATGAATTTTGAGGCCTCAAACGATGTTTTTTTCAAAGTTGAACTGTATGGCTGCCGTGGGCATACATTTAGTTCATGTTTTTCTCTAAGATCTGTAGAGCCGCTCTCAGGCTACGTTTTGATATAAAAACTTTTCCGATCCGATACCGTTTGTGAAAGTTATGGCCAAAACAGTGAAATGCAGTTTAGACTGGTCAAAATGAGTCCAAATTCAATTTTAAAAGAAGATTTGGGATCTCTGTGACACTGTGAACACTTCTGTATGATCAAAATTATAGCTGGACCCTAAAACTGACCTAGAGACATCCTACGCATAGGATGTCTATATGCTCAGAATTTAACAAAATTTGGTCCAGAGACTCCCCTTAAGTCCAGCAACACAATGGTATGCTCAGAATTTCATTTGGACCTAAAAATGGCCGTGCGACATCCTACGCGTAGGATGTCTTTTTGCTTAGAATGACTTGAAATTTTCACCCCAGCTTCTCCTTGATGTGCTGATCACAGTGGTGTGCTCATAGGTTGTTTTGGAGTTCTAAATCAAGTTGGAGACATCCTACGCATAGGATGTCTAACTCCTCAGATTTTATCCAAACTTGATCCCAAGATTCTCCTAGTGCTCAGCAACCCAACGGTATACTCAAAATTGAATTTGGATGCCAATAGGTCAAGATTTGGGCTGCATAAGCTTCTAGTGCACTCCAAGAGTAGGATGTCTGACAATTATTTTCTTTGCTTGGTAAATAGGCCAAGCAAGGTCCAAATTCACTTTTGAAAAAAAGTTATGGAATCCTTGAGACACTTTAAACCTCCCTATATGGCCAAAGTAGAATTTTGACCACTTTATGACCCTGGAGACATCCTACGCGTAGCATGTCTTTTTGCTCTGTTTCAGCTCAAACTTGCACTATAGCTTCCCCTTGATGTGCTAAAATCACAGCTATTTTTACTTTTTGATTCTGACACCTATAGGTTGGTCAAATGATCAAGAATCTGCTCCAGAAGCCTGATGTCTGTTCTGATGAATTCCCAAGTCAAAACAACTCCAAATTGGACCAAATTTGCCTAGGAGGCTTATCTAAGGCTATATGACAACATGGTATGGTCATAGTAAAATTTTGGTTTTAGAATTATGCCGTAGACATCCTACGCGTAGGATGTCTAACTGCTCAGAATTGCCCCAAATTTGAACCACAGACTCTCCTTAAAGTGCCGATCACTGTGGTATGCTCAGAGGTTGATTTGGAGTGCTAAATCATGGTGAAGACATCCTACGCGTAGGATGTCTAAGTGCTTGGAATTGCCCCAAACTTGAGCCACAACTTCCCCTTGATGTCAGCAACCCAATGCTATGCTTAGATTTTAATTTGGATGTCAAAAGACCCCAAAACTAGCTGTTCTTGCCTTTTCTCTGTCCAGTTCAATCTTCACTTTCACTGACCCAAATGAGATGAAATTTATCACATGCACTCAATACAACATTTAGAACATGCCTATGGAGTCATCCTATGGTTTGGTCTCAAAATTATGCCTTGGACACAATTTGGGTAGGATGTCTGGCAATTCTAGTCTTTTGGCTTTGATTTGTCAAAATTTGGTCAAATTTCCACTTTCCAGGTGAAAATAGGGTAAAACCTACCTTCTGAACACACTGGTCAACTTAGAATTTCAAAATTTCCACCAGATCACCCTGTAGACATCCTACGCGTAGGATGTCTACTGCTTATTTTTTCAGACTGAAGTGTCCCTGATGCTTCCTTATGCTCTCAGCAAGTGCAAGTATGCTTCACAATTGTAAAAACATGCAAAAATCACTCAATTTAAGCCTTTTCTGAAATTTTATGTTTTCTGACTCCGCCTTTTGACTTTTGATCAACAAAAATAGGGAAAAACACCCAAGTCAATATGTTACTAGGGTAAAACCTACCCTCTGAACCCACTGGTAACCTCAGTTTCCCCAAATTCCCTGCCAAAAGTGCCCTAGAGACATCCTATGTGTAGGATGTCTACTGATGAAATTTTTGGCAGAAATCATCCACAGGCCTCCCCAAGTCTTGAGCACTACTTTTCAAGCATTCCTAGCAGTTTTTATGCAAAATTGTGCTCAGAATTTTAAGTTTCTTGTTTTCACGTTATTGACACTCCGTCTTTGGTCTTTTGGGTGTCAAGAGTTGGTCAAAACTCTAGTTTCAATGTATACTTAGGGTAAACCCCCCCTTCTGAACACATTGGTGTAGTCATAATTTTCAAATTTGGTCTCCAAAACCCCCTTAAGACATCCTACGCGTAGGATGTCTATGTTTACAGAATTGTAGGTTTTCTTCACAGAACCCTTGCAAATGCTCTTTTATATACACAACATCAGTCAGTCATACAAAAATATCCACAAAAGCTTGTTTAATGCATTTTTACCCTCAAAAGCACACTTTTCCGTGATTTCAAATGCAATCAAGCACTTTAGCAAATAATTTAGTTCTGAATAGCTCTAGATCAGAATTGGATCACTTACCTAAAGCTACTCCTACAAATCATATGGGGTTTTGCATCTATGAGTAGAAAAACACTTCACTACCACACACGGACTAGTAAACGCTTTTATCACCTCACAAATCACTCAACCACCAACAACTACTCTAATCCACAGATCCTAACTAAACCTATCTAGTCACAGACCCTCGGCAAGACACACGCTTCCTGGCTATCCACTTGATCGCGGAATATACTCTTCCGGATCCACTTAAGAAAAACGCTTTCTTTAGCCGAAACTAAATCAAGCAACCATCACACGAGTGTTATAGGAAACCTACTTAGGTCCTTGTGTCCCCGGCAACGGCGTCAATGTTGGACGTGAGCGACTCACACACCCATGAAGTGCATGCAAACACTACCTAGATCAACATAATGTCAATCGAGGACACATATGACATGATAGGCACACGGAGGAAATCTCTTTAGCTTGTCAGGCTGAGACCATCCTACACATACAACACTCTGGAAGGCCAACTAAACCACAATCAAGAACCGCACTGCTCTCAACTACACCACCTAGCCACATACACACATACAGAAGGTAACTCACGTAATCAGCCAGATTTGTACGAAACTTAAGGAACACCATCCCCTCACTAGAATACACCTGTCCCTAAGCTTCTACACTCAAAATCCTCACTCTAAACCCATGTACGGAAAACGCGTAGGATGACAGAGAAGAATTTGGAAAGTGCCCGAAACTGAAATTTATGAGTACCTATGCGTAGCTTATGTCGCCACGATTCTATAGACTACTAGCACGCAGAAAACAGACATCGTTTGATACACTTACGACCGCAAATAGCTCGTAGATGCGTCGGCGTGTGCGCTTCGTTTCACGTGGAATGCTTGGCATTGTCGCGTAGCTCTCATTGAGCCTACAACAATGGTGCAGTCGGATCTCCAATGTGTTGAGTGAGCCGGGCGTAGCGAGAGGATAAAGCTCACGCTTACTCTCTTTCTCTCTCACACACAGTAGACGGCAACGCTAAAGTTTTGATTATGATAAAAAGTCCTCTTTACAAAATGACCTAGGTACCTTATATACTAAGGCTTCCTTAGGTTTAACCAAAAATGGGGTTGAAAGGGTCAAATGGCTTTGGTCAACTCAAAATCCGAAAATTCCTCCCATATTAGCTTGTAGACATCCTACGCGTAGGATGTCTCCTGGCTTAAAATTAAAGTTTTTTATGACAGGAATGCTCCTGATGCTCTGTAGATCTATCAGAAACACTCATAGTAACTTTTGGACTTCAATTAGGCTTTCAAACACACAATTATGTCTTTTTGCGTTTTTTTTAAAAAAAAACTTGTAATGATTTTACCAAGCAAGTGTACATGCATGAAATGCTCTAGATCCTGAATCATGATGTCCTATTTACTCTACTCCTACCTATCATAAGAAATGGTGATAATGGTGTTTTTGGTTGCTTTTTTGGACTCTCTAGACTCTCAAGCTCTCTTCTCACCGCTTCTACCACTCCGACTCCTACTCTAGAACTCGACTACTACCTAGAACTACCTAAGTCTACCTCATCTACCTAAGTCGAAGGATCTAGGCCAGACACACACTTCCTAGACTCCCTCTAAGACCTAGAGAGTCCTCCACCCTCTGATCCTATCTAAATGTAAAGGGAGACTCTTGGCAAGCCAAAAATACAGATCCTCAAGTATTAGTCTCGGTCACCTACCTAAGGTTTTTGTCCCCGGCAGCGGCGCCAATGTTGGACGGATACGCCGCGACGGACGTCAGCATAGCGAGAACTCACCTAACATGTAATTTCAGCTAAGGACGAAGCTCGACCCGCAGGCACGTGGAAGCAAGCATAAGGTATCAACCTACACTCGACCGACTCCTAACTAATTCCTATAGAGGTCTCTACCAATTGTCTAAGTCACAGCCTTCAAGAGTGCATAAGAGGAAACTTCCTACAATGCTTTCTAGAGCCAAATACCCATCAAACAATCTCGAAACACCATAGAACTTGAAGGAGACCCTACTAATACCAATAGGTCACTCTCCCTAAGGCCTATGAACCAAAATCCCGACCCAAAACACACGGTGCAGAAACACGTAGGATGTCTGGCCGAAATTTGCAAGTCTTCATTTCCAAAATCTAAAGTGCCTAATGCGTAGTTCTACTCAATGTGAACGCGTGGATATCCTGCAATGCAAAATCCGACAACGTATGCTCACCCAAAAAACCGATGAAGCTCGTAGAAGGAGCTCGCAAAACCAGACCGTACGCACGCAATGTAGGTATCGGCGCATAGCTCTCGTCGGGGGCAACACGCTGCACTTCTCCGCACTTTGTTTTGACCACCGGAGCACACGTAGCGTCAAGATGAAGCTCACACTCTCTCTCTCCTACACAGTACGTGAACTCACAGACTTCAAACTTGTTTTTAAAATGACAAAAGGTTTTTTCATTAAGGTCAAAAAGTGGTATATATACCTTACAATTTCTCAAACCCTAAAGTTCCAAAATCAACCATCTACTCAATCTAACTATCAAAACTAGGATACAATCTGGAAACTTCTATAAGTCCCAATAACTACAAGGTGAAAAATCCCAATAACTACAAGGTGAAACTTCTATAGTCCCAATAACTACAAGGTGAAAAATCACGTTTTCCTCAATGAATGAATAATTACAAAAAATAAGAGTCCTTCGAGTAGTTACTGCCGTGGGGTGTGTCCAACTTCTAACAAATGTGCGTTCAAAGGATATTTGAAAAACCCCTTTACTTACATACTTAAGGTAATAAAATGACCCCTTCTTCTTCAAAAACTTACATGATTTTAATTGAAAAACCCCTACTATTAATATAATCCTGTTAAAATTTTAAAATTTTGGTGATTTCAAAATCCATTCATTTGAACTCATGTGGTAAGTTAAATGTCTCAGAGGTGCAACCCCCGAGGTAACCATAGAGCTACAACTTCACATCAGCCCTAAAAAAGAGTGCATAATCCAAAGAAGCACTCACATAGCAATTTTTTTCCCTCACTACATTCAAGTGTCGTTCCTTGTTGGACTACATAAACTGACTCACCAATCCAACTGTGTATCTCAAATATGGATGTGACATAGTCAAGTATATCAAGCTACTCATAATCTTCTTGTACATAGTAGCATTCTCAAGTACTTGACCTACATCATTTCCCAAATTCAAATTTTGGAAAGATGGGGTCATGGCATTCCAATCTTAGTTACTAGAACACAAAGCAGTCTATAAATTTGTTGTTGAATCCATCAATCTAAGGAACAATCCCATGTATGTGTTTGAAAATCTATTGACCATCCTTCTGGCTAGGACCATGAATAAAAAGGCATTAATTATCTCAATCCCATCTTCTTCAATATTGTCATGTCATAAAACCAAAAAAGTGCAAACACAAAATCTATTTAGGGCATGTTATGGTCGATAGTTTGTCTATTGGGACCACAAGTATACCATTACATGTAAATTCTCAAAAATCTATGTTGAAGATCACTGGAGGCAAGCCTCCAATAACCAAACCCCAATCTAGAATCTCAAGCAAAAAAAGTTTCTTTGGTGATAGTTAGAACCAAGGGACTTGGCAGAAATAGAGACTGGAATCTCAAAACCATCAACTAAGAAGTAAAAATTGACAAAAGAGTTGTAGGACCAACTCACTTCCCAGGGCAATAAAAATATTAGTACTTTAGCTACTCCAAAAACCATGGAGGTAGTCTCTGAAAAGGCCAAACAACATCAACAGATAAAGAAATGGCACCACTCTTGAAACAAAAATTTAATTCTAGAAAAGTCTTGAGTAATCCACAACCTCTAAACAACCTACTATAATTGCATCCCATCACAACAACATAATTAGATTGTCTCTAAGCACTTCAAAAGAGCAAAGTGGATGTCATCATAGGCATGTATGCCTCTAGAAAGCTACCAGTACCTGGTATAAGTGTCTATACTCACCTATGGACTGAGAAAATAGACACAAATACTATCACTGATGGCTACATTGCCACAATCCAAATGGGATGAAACACCATTATCAATGCCATAGGTCAGATCATGGAAGCCTAGACAATTGTTAAGCAGTTTTACATAACTCATTTAGATGTTGAACTAGAAAGAAAAAATTTCATGTTTGAAGAGAAAAGAAAGAGAATATGTATATCAAATACATTTTACTCAATACTAGGTGTAGATATAAATAGGACCAAAAGAACATCAATTTGAGCTCTAAAAGAGCTAGAATTTGACTCTTAGTGTAAATAAATGGAGACTAACTAATGACATGAATAAACAATGGATAAATCTAGACCAAAAGAGTGTTGATGTTGCTAGTTTGAAATATATTTATATAGTTTTAAGATAGTATATCCTAGATAAATATATTTACCAATCCCTTGTTTTGATGGTCTTGTTACTCCTCACAGTTTATACACTGCATCTAGGATAATACATTACTGATTTGTGATACTTGATTGAGAAGATTTCACCCGAAATTTGGATTGGTTTATTGATAAAATGGGTTCCTTAATCTGAAGATATCTTGATCAAACAAGCATATTTGCACACAAAATTCTCATAAAACAATCACATGTTGATTGTGTTGTGTTCTTGGGCAATGCCTTACGATCCACCCATTTGCTGACATAGCATGTCTGTTAGGTTTAATGGCCATGTGGTAGACTGCCCATCACTAACTTCTACTAACCCTAAGTGTACAGATATACACTTGTGTGAGCTAATAACACAAAGTAGAGTGTGTATTGTGCCAAAGTGCATAAGATAGAGAAGAAAGAAAGGGGGCACATAGTGTGTATCATCTCTCCCCCTCCAATCTATGTGTGTGTGGCTATGGTGGTGTGTGTGTGTATTCAAATTTCTCTTCCACTGTGCTCTTGGCTCCTCTCCTTCATCTATCATCCTTGAATTGATGACTCTCCACAGCCATAGCATAAATGTCTATCTGCAGTGCCACTCAAGTATATGAGAATCGACTTGACAACATCCTAATGCTTTTTACTAGGGTTAGACCTACACCTCTTGACAACTCCCACTACATGTGAAATGACAGGTATTGTAGCCACCATGGCATACATGAGACTACCACAAGCTGAAGCATAAGGAACCTTAGCCATCGCAGCTTTTTCCTCAACAGATTTGGGACAGTCGTTCTTGCTAAGTTTCAAATATGCAGGCAATGGAGTACTGAAAGCCTTCCCCTTTTGAATGTTGAAACGATCAAGAACTTGGTGTGCATATTCCCTTTGGTAAAGGTACAGCAACCTCTTCTTACAGTCATGAGGAATGCGCATAGTCAAAATGTGATTGGCTTCACCCAGATCTTTCATGTCAAATTGACTTTTTAGCTTGGTTTTCAAGTCAACAATGTCCTTCGTGGAATGACCAGCAATAAGCATGTCATCTACATAAAGGATACGCATAATAAGTTGTCTATTGGGTTATCTTTTACCATAAAGACATGGATCCGCATTACTGTGCTTATAGACTAGGGAACACATAAATGCATCAAACTTTTGATACCATTGTCTGGATGATTGCTTCGAGCCATAGAGATTTTTCAGAAGCTTACAGAACAAATGTTCCTTTCCCTTTAACACAAACTCTTCAGGTTGTTGCATATAAATCTCTTCCTTGAGATCACCATGTAAGAAAGCTGTAATGAAATCCATTTGATCAAGCTCCGTATCTTCAGTGGTGGCAACCAAAGAAAGTAACATTCTTAATGTGGTCATCTTGACCAGTGGAGAAAATATTTCTTGGAAATCGACACCATATTCTTTCTTGAAACCTTTGGCCACTAAATGAGATTTTTAATTGTCAATCTTCTTCTTGTAAACCCATTTACAAGGCAATGCTTTCCTACCTTTTGGCAAAGGAACAAGATCCCATGTGTTGTTCTACTAGACACCTCCCTCTCTATAGCATGTTCCCACTGAACCTTATCATTGGCAAGCATAGCCCCTTTGTAACAAGAAGGCTCACCACTATTTGCTAGAAAAACAAATTCCATGCCCAGAAAAAAACGTTCTTGCAGATGTGAGAATCTTTGAGATCTCTGTGGCTGATAATAACTGGTACTAGCTTGTGTACTAAGTGGCTCGGGAGCTGTCTGGACAGGAGGTGATACATTGGAAAATATCACTTTCTGCAATTCAATCTATTTCACTGGCTATCTATGCATTCTTATCACATTAAAGAGAACATCATTGCTATGGATCATTGATCGACTTTTTGGATTCCATAAACAATAGCCAAATTGACCATCTACACCATAGCCAATGAAGATGCATTTCCTAGACTTAGGATCTAGCTTAGCACGCAACTCCTTGGGTACATGTGCATAAGCTTCACAGCCAAGTGTGCAGAGTTTTTCATAAGACAATTTATGTCCATACCATAACTACAAAGGTACCCAAAATTGTAATGAAGCATGTGGTGATTTATAGATCAAGTACATGGTTGTGTATAATACTTCAACCCAAAACGCTTGCGGTAAATTATCTTGTGATAGCATAGACATAATCCACTCTTGGATGGTCCTATTCATTCGTTCTGTAACACCATTTTGTGCAGGGCTATAAGGAGATGTAAACTCATGCTTAATTCTCCTACTTAAACAAAAGTATATAAACTCTTGGGAGACATATTCTCCACCATTGTTTGAGCGCAAAGCTTTCAACTTATGTTTAGACCGAGTTTCAACACTAGATAAGAACTTTTGAGGCAAGAAAAGGTCTCATCTTTAGACTTCATGGCGTAGATCCAAACATGATGTTGCATCATCAATGAATGTAAAATAATAGGATGCACCACCATGGGATTTAGAAGGCATAGGCCCACATAAATCACTGTGCACAATCTCTAAGGGTTTTCTTTTTTGTAAAAAGAATGTGTACAATGTGTCCTTGTTTGCTTTCCATATTGACAGTGCTCACAAAGGGAAAATTAGAAAATGACAAAGACAATAAATAGCCCAAACTAGAGAGTGTAACCAATCCCTTCTTTGACATATGTCCTAACCGGCTATGCCACAAAGCAACAATTGGAAGCTTGGTTATAGAAAGAACATTTTTTTTATGAGATACATAAAGAGGATAAAGTGAACCAGTTTTAGAACCATGGGCTATAATAAGATGACCCTTCGCAACACACCAAGACTACTAATGAAAAGTGACTTTGTAACCCAAGTCATCAAGATGTCCAACCAAAATTAGATTGTGTGTTAAGGCTGGAACATGACACACATTATGCATTATAAAATTCACCCCAGTTTCCATAACCATGGCAATATCACCTATGCCAACAATGTCACAAGAGTACCTATCACCAAGTGTAGCAGAGCCAATAGTTTCCTCGTTTGTAGTAAAACAAGTTGTGACATGCAACGAATCACCCAAATCAAGAATCCATGTATGGGATACTTTACCACTAACAAGGAGTCCAGCTGGCATATAACTCTGCAAAGATAGAGTTTCCTTTCCATCATAAAAGACATCATTATTTTTAGTCAACATATTAATGTCTTGCACATCACTGTCATCTTGAACTATGTTCAGCTCTTCAATCTTAACCTAACTCTTTGGTTTCTCCTCTTTATCATCATGATCTTTGCCTTTATACCTTTGTCCTTCTTTTTGTCATGCTTCCAAGAATAACAATCCTTCTTTTTGTGACCAAACTTATAACATTAATGGCATTGAACATTGCAGCAACCACGGGACTTTGATCTACCCATTGATGCATCTCTATTACCCTCTTTCTTGGACTCACATTGCAAAGAACGGCCCTTATGTTGCTTATCATCCTTTTTCACATAATGAGCTTCACCATAATACGAGCTATTCATGGTATTTCAACGCATATCCTTTGACAAAAGTGTACTAGTAAAATCATCGTACTTTAGCGTACCATTAGGAGAAAAGTTACTAACAGCTGTGCAAAAGATATCCCAAGAGGGTGGCAGTAAACAAAGCAAAGAGATTGCTTTCATCTCATCATCAATGGTCATGCACTGTGCACAAATTTGGGCAAAAAGAGAATCAAAATCATTGATATGGCTGGCAATGCTGACTGACTCCTTCATACAAAAGTTGAAAATTTTTTGCATCATGAAAATCTTATTGCTAGTTGTATCCTTTTCATAAGTGTCTCATAATTTCTACCATAAAGCATGATGAGTCTCGCATTCTAACACTAAAAAGTACACCAACTCACCAAGGTCCAATCTAATTGTAGACTTGCATATCTTATCAAGCTCCTCGTACTCAAACTGAGTCCTGTGCATATCTTCAGTTCTAGCTGCATAGGCAGTAGGCAACTTTTTCTTCTTTTGGACAAGCACGTCATGCATTTGGTTCTTCTAAAACTGAAAATTAGTGCCATCAAACTTCTCTATGTCATAAATGTCATGGTTCTTTCTAGTAGACATGGTGACAAAACCACCAAAAGATTCTGAGAAAATTTCAACAGGGTTTCATTTGTATTTAAGACTATGTCAACCAAAATACGAGACAAAATGACCAAGTATGTCACTCACAAAGAATAAAAGAGGGCAATGTCTCTCAAAATCACGCGTATAGAGACCAATTGAGGCGCATAATCTATCAAACTAATGATTGACTACCAACTTGGCATCAAAAGCACCTATACTAGTCTATACATGTCCTATGGTGAGGCCTCGTAAGGGATGCTCCACTACCTATATCACCAAAGGTATCCCCACATTTGAGAATACCCCAGCTCAATGAAAAAATCACGCTTTCAACCATCAACAATGTAGGCTATGCAGCAAAACGTACAGCCAAGTCTCAAAAATGGCTATCATCCGAACCAAGCCTTAGAAATGGTCGGGACTGCCGTACTAGCCAAAAGATGGCTCCACAAAAGCGTACCATGGCAGTATCCACAAATATATACAAGTCTTTCATGATGCCCAAACAGGTGCCAAAAGCATATGCATACAAAGAAATATCCCTATGGGGAGTCAAACCACTCTTAAAAGAGCTCAAATAGTGTCAAAAGTGCCAACATATGCATATACGCATTAAAAACACTGCTCCCACTGGAACCAAAATATCGCAAGCACTAAAACCTGTAGCATGTGAGTCAATGGTGATGTCATAGCCGAAGCCAAAATCTATGTTGACAGTCATAGTCAACAACAGGTTGGAGTTACATACTTGTTGGTTTTGCTATTTCTTGGATATCCATTCTTCAAGACTGTACATCCATTTCTACCATAGATGCAAAGTATGTTGCATTGAGTGAGGCATGCAAAGAATCTATCTGGCTTGCTCGCCTAGTGAAAGATCTTGGATTGGAGCAGTGTACACCTGTTCTTCATTCTAACAGTTAGAGTGCTATTGCCTTGGCTAGAAATGCAGTGTTTCGTTCCAAAACGAAACATACTGATGTGCATTATCACTTCAGTTGTGAATGCCTGGCAAATAAGAGCCTTGATTTAATGAAGATTCCTACGTCAGAGAACACATTGGATGCACTCACTAAAAGTCTCTCCAGCCATCAGTTTTAGCACTATCTTGAGTTGATGGGAATTGGGTGAAGCATGGTTCTCTTCCATTCTTATGGTCTCCCACATTGTCCATCAAGTGGGATAATGTTAGGTTTAATGGCCATGTGGTTGACCATCCATCACTAACTTCTACTAACCCTAAGTGTACAACTGCACACTTGTGTGAGCCACTAACACAAAGTAGAGTGTGTATTGTGCCAAAGTTCATAAGATAGAGAAGAAAGAAAGGGGGCACATAGTGTGTGTCGGCTCTCCCCCTCCAGCATGTGTGTGTGGCTATGGTGGTGTGTGTGTGTGTGTGAGTGTGTGCGTATTCATCTTTCTCTTTTGTTGTGCTCCCATCTCCTCTCCTTCAATGTGTCCATCATTATCTACTTATTCTTCCCTAGAGTCACCTTCTTAAATGGAGACATGAAGTCTAGATTCCACTTCAAAAACATTTTCAACGTCTATATGGTAGTCATCAAAGATATATTGATTTTTGTTGGTCTTCCCATCCTCTAGCAAACATGTTTTGAAAAAATCCCTAATATTTTTCATCATACCTTGCCACCGTAATCCTGCATGTAAGATTTTTTTGTAAGCGATGTCACTACAAAAATGACCTCCTGAGCTCCCACTATGAACCTTAGTTATCACCTTCATTCTGCCTTGCATGGGCACACATCTTTGCATCACTCCATCAATTTCTAGTTTATACAGTGTTCCAAATTTGATGGTGATTTTTAGACTCCTAATGATCACCACTTTCTTATTGGATGGGGACCAATCGTGTGGAGGAAATTTTTTAAACTATAGAAAATCAGACACATGTTTCCACTTTGAATTTGGTCCATTCATTGCCATATTTTGGAATAATTTACCATCTATTGGTCCATCTTTTAGCAATGTAGCTCAAATTCCTTCAATACTTCTGGACAAAAAATCAGCACCGCAATGAGTTTTCCCTGGCTTATGAAAGATCTAAAACTTAAACTCAAGTGGAAACATCATCCATCTAATTAATCGGTCCTAATTTACCACCTTTTAAATTAATAAAAGGAGTGCTTGATGATCTATATAGAAGTGGAACAACTTTCCCAACAAATAGTGTCTAAACTTGGTTGTACTAAACACCATTCCTAGTGTCCCTCACTCACTTCTGGAGCACCCTTTTTTATCCACATAGAACATGTGACTGGTAAAATATACTTGATAAGGGGTCACTATATGTAAAACCTATATATCACATGCATTCAAGGACTGTTTAAAAAGCCCCATAGTTGTGAATTTTTCACTAATAAAAGGGCCTTATTCGTATTCAATCTGGAAAAAAAATGAAGGCCATTTCTTCCAATACCTTTGGTATGGAAAAATTTGAGAAAATAAAGAGTAAAATAATCCCTATTATGAAACCCATGTGATATACATATTGTTATTGTAGTGAACCCCCCCCCCTCCCCCCCCTCCCCCCCGCCCCAGGATCCCATCTTTTCATCACACTGAGCCAAAATTTCCCCCATTGCCACATGAGATGCATCCATATAAACATGGAATATCACTTCCCAGTTTTGGCTAACAAAGAATTGGTTTGGTGATGATGGCCTCTTTTAATAGACACTGATATCCTTGCCTTTCTTGAAATGATGCATTTGAATCTTGAAAGTGTTCCTTATGTTCTCAAATGATTTGTAATATGTGCAGTGGAATTACTCATTTGACTTATGTACTTTTGTCTAATATTTTATGCACCAACTTTTTTACTTTTCCTCTTGTTGGTTTGACCTTTAACATTATTGAATTTTTCTTTCACATATCCTTGATCTTCTTTTTCAAAGAGTCCTTTTTCTTTGTAGTCATCAGATCCTCTGATTCACTCTCAGAAAAACTTATATTAGAGCTAGACTTGACTCCTCTAGTGATGACTCACTTGCAGGGCCTTCATCATTTATGGCACTTCTCCTTCTTGGCTTATTTCTCCAACATCAAAGATCTCTGCACTAGATCATTAAACTTTTTGGTTGGTGCTGGTATTTCCTACTCCCTAAGATTCTTGCTCTTAAACCCACTCAAGAACAAGTTACGCATTTGCTTCTTTGAAGGTGGCTCATTCAACTATTTTTGGTGAGTTATTTAATCTTTTCCACATAACTTTTGACCGCTTTCCTTGCTTGATCTTGTATAGATCATAGAGTATATCTTCATCTCCCTTGTTGTTGTTGTGAGTCCCAATAAATTGTCTTTATCATTTTGTCGTATGTTCGAAGTTTGTAGGTTGGATAGTGGTAGTACCATTTCCTTGTTTCTTCCTTTAGAGTCAGTGGAAGTAATCGCCCTAGTCATCCTTATCAATGTTGTTCAATTTTGAATACTACTCAAATGTCTATATATGGACATCTAGGTTATCCTTATTTCCACCCTTAAATGTCAAAAGGGTAATTTTAAGACTACTAAAGGAGTGTTCCCCATGTCTGAACTTGTAGTGATCAGCCTCTCGTTCTGTATGTCTAGGGTTCTCGTTATGATCAAGTTTTTTTTCCTTGTATTTGTGATTATTGTGGTGGTTTGTATCGGCATTCCATCTATCATTATATTAGTCTTCTATGTTACAATGTCTAGTTTATTCCTCTTATCTAACTTTTAATGTGAATTTTTTTTCTTTTGTCTCCTACCATTAATGTGAACCTTCACTTTACCCTGGTTATCTAACTTGTGAGACCCATGTAAATTAGAGCCCTCTTTTAATGCCTCCTCCTTGATTTTATAGACTATTAAGAGCCCCAAGCCCATCAGTCTCTATCCATTCAAGGTTGGAATCTGTAAGGACATGGGTCCTATGGGCAAGGCCACCAGCACGACTGAACAGTGTGTACGCTAGGAGGAGGCTATAAGATAGCATGGTTGGGTGGAGGCTAGCACATGCATTGCCACCGCCCTTTCACTGGTATCCGAGCTATTGGACATGGGTCCTATGGGCAATGCCACCGGCACGGCCGGACAATGTGTACGCTAGGAGGAGGCTATAAGATAGCACGGTTGGGTTGGAGACTAGCACACACATTACCACTGCCCTTTCACTGGTATCCGAGCTATTTTTAGAAGGGGCTAAAAGCACCTTGCATGTGTGTGCGACGCCCTGCTTCTCTCCCACGTTCCGCAGACAGGGACGTCTCCGTTGTGCAACAGAAAGAAGGAAGACACAATTCCCTGTGCAAGCAGTGCGTGGACAGACAACGACAACCGACCATCTACGCCCTCCATAGTGCACGACTAAGGCAAACACGACCGGCAACTCGATGGCACTGAGGCTCCGAAGGCTTCCGTTGGCGCCGTATGAGGAAGGCCCGCTTAACCCTTGCATGAAGGAGGGTTGAACCCACCCCATGAGGGTAAGAGGCCAACACTTTACCATCAAGCTATTGGCCCTTGTTGTGTATAAAATGGAAAGATAGTCTACTTGTGTTGAAAGGAAAACTAGAAGAAAGGGGAAAGCTTCAAACTTCAAGGAAGTAGCTTTCTCCTTCCTTTTCACTTCTTGGAGGAAGGCAAGTTTTCCTCCAAAAATTATTTTTTCCTCAAGGAGGTAGCTTCAAAGTGAAGAAAAGCCTTCACAAAAACGACGAGTTTTTGTGAAGAATCATTAAAGGTGTTCTTATATGGAATGACAAGTGAAGCGCTCTAATTCTCGCAAGGTGAGGTTCACATGCAACACAAATTGCGAAGCATACAAAACACAAAGACTTCAATTTCTCAATGTACAAGTTGTCGTTTCTTTTTCTCTCTCTGCATTAGTGTGTGTTTACCATGGCCAGTGAGGATATCCCACCTACACACACATTTGATTTTGAGCACGTAGATCAAAATCAGGACACCACGGATGCTGCTGACACTTAATATGCATGATGATGATGATATAGGAGATCATGGGATTGTAGATATGGCTTCTTTCAATACTTTGGAACATTGCCAAAGAGTACTTGAAAGCAACCTCTCTGCACTCAATGCAAATGTTACCAATCTTATAGAGCTACTTGTGTTTTATGAATTCACAGATAACTCAAAGATCCACAAGTGGCACGGTTCAAGGGAACCAAGCTCGCACGACTCAAGGAGTCCAAGAGACAAGTGCTACAGAACATACAGAAGGTAGCAATGCATTACTTAAACATATCACCATTCTTGAGTTTCACAGGGAAGAGCGTGATCGCAACAAGGATGCGGTCAATACGTTCTTACACAAATGGAGTGATATTCATAGATTGAGACACACCCCGTATATAAAGACGACTGTGGAAATAAGTCTATCTCTTAAAGGCAAGGCCTATAAGTGGTGGATGGCATTTCCAATAGATGATCATCCTTCGTCTTGGGCTGCGTTTCAAGCTTCTTTTTTCAAATAGTTTTTGGACTCCAATGAAGAAGATAAGAATTGGTTAGCATGGGATGCATGCCGCATGTCTGGCCTCTCTCTCACAGAGTACCTTTCAAAGTATCGAGAAATCATATTAAAACTAGAAGGTCTAGATGAATTCCAAAAGATACAGAGTTTTAATAGGAGTCTTGACAAAGACTATCGTCTTCATGTCAAGGCCCAACATCCAAAAACTTTGGAAGAAGCCATTAGTCATGCACAAAGATATGATGATAACCAAGAGAGGAAAGGAAATGTTCCCTACTCTAAGAATACTTTTTCTAAGAGCAATGTGGCTAAGAGCGAGGTAGATCTCCCACACGTTCCAAGAGTAATAAGAGACAATCTACCTCTCCACGCCCACAAGAGGCTAAGAAGCCTAAGCAATCACAAGACACTCCATGTGCGTCTCAGACTGCTGATTTTGAGCGTGCAAAGAAACACAATTTGTGTTTTGGATGTCTTTCGGACCAACATAACAACAAAGATTGTCCTCTTTTGCAAGACAAATAAAAGGCCATGCACACGGTGCAATGCCTCACATTAGATTCATCTCCTAAATATTGTGTTGTAGAGGTTCTTCATATGGAAGAAAAGCACAAGTGTTGTGTGCCTTCTTCAATGTGGCAACCCACCTTTGGCCCCCATGATTTGATTCACATGCATGGCACTATTAACGGACAACGTGTTCGTATTTTAGTGGATGATGGTGCAACTCATAACTTCTTGAACTATAAGCTAGTCAATAAATTGAAGCTTACACAGACTCCCAGCTCTCACAAGTATGTGGTGGAGCGGATGTCTGGGAATGATAAAGAAGTATGGGACGCCGTAGTTCAAGGGGTTGAGCTTATTGTTCAAGATCATACAATGACCCTGACTTCCAAGTTATGAACATGAACCGTACTGATGTAGTTTTAGGACGGGAGTGGCTACATGGTCTAGGAAACACATTGCCCACTAGTTATCAACGCAACTCCTTATCCTTTATGTCCAATGGTAAACATGTGCTTTTGCCTGGTGAGAAAAATATACCATCTGCACCTCTTATATGTACAACCGAGATTTCTATTTTGCAGAAAGAAAATTTAATGGATGAAGTCTTTTTGTGTTACTGTTTGTCTCCAAGTCTTGTGAATTCTCAAGAGCAAAGTGCATTGAATTCTAGTAATGGTATGCAAAGTGTAGTGAATTCTACTGATAAACAAAGTGTTAGCAAACCTAACAAGCAAAGTGCTCTAAGTTTTAATTCTATAGAGCAACGTGCAGCTCTTGTAAAACAAACATTACAGGAATTACAAAATTCTCATCCGAGCATAACTCTAGTTTAATTTCTCCTTTTGCACGGCAAAAGATGACTCACTTACTCACAGAGTATAGTGATGTGTTCTCAAGTGATTTACCACCGGGTTTATGCCCTACACGTGATGTGCAACATGGCATAGATGTCTTGTCAGGTACTAAACCGGTGAGTAAACCACCTTATCGTATGAGTGCTAAAGAAGCCAAGGAGGTTGAGAGTCAGTTGGCTAACTAACTCTCTCGTGGTTTTATTAGACCTAGCACTTCGCCTTGGGCATCACCAATTCTATTGGTAAGAAAGAAAGATGGTACTATGCGCATGTGCGTAGATTATCGCGGATTAAATCTTTGGTCTAGTATCCTCCTAGAAATTTTCTTTTTTTGAAGGGTTTTCTTCAATTATGTTCTAACATCCATCATAAAAACTGGTGGATTACCTAAGAGCATTTCCAACTAGATGCCTATGTTCTGGAAGTTTATCGTCGTCATCTTCCTTATCTAGGGGATCACATCAATATTGGCTTGTAAAACCATGTAATCTAGTATTCTTTCTAGGTCTTGGACAGCATTTAGGTTTTTCATAGCTTTCCATTTTTGGACCATTCTTCCAATTTCTACAAATAGTATTTTGAATCTCTCCACCTCTAAGTAGGCATCATTATTAGTGAGATATTTTTGAATCTAGAGCTCTTTCTCTTTTTATAACTTCTTTTTTGAATTGAGAAATTGATTAGAAAATTCAAATATTTTCATTTGCAAACCATCCTCCTAACTGCTACATAAAGAATTTCGAAGCACTCCAAGTCGAAGTTGACATCATTATCATCAAGGTATTTGAATATAGAGATCTCATTCTTTTGATGCAGAAAATAGACTATCATCCATTGCTTGTCACCTTTATGATTAATACCGCTTTTTGAAGTCTATCTATCACTTCTTTGACCTTCATAGCATAGCTGGGATTCATTTTATATTTTTACAAGCTGACTATCCTAGCATTAGACATAAGTGGTATTATACGCTAACAAACTCCATGGTTGTCTCCTTTCAAATTAGTGTGCTTCAAGACAAACATGTCTTGATATTTTGAAATATATATTCCCTTGCTGTTTATTTAATTTTTGTCCTGTGATGTTTTCTAACCTTTATCATCTTTGAATTTGACTTTGAGCCCAAGTTCCATTAGAATATACTTATTGATCATGTGGTAAAAACTAGTTTGGTATCCCACACCCTTTTCTTGTAGTTAAGGATTCAACTTCTTTTGGTGCTTGAATTTCAATTGAATATTCAATAGCTAGTGTATCTAAACCACTCAGAGATTTTACTTCTTCAAATAATTTTTGGCTTCCACCATCTCATATTCACGTGCTCAGATTCTTAGACTCCTTGGTATCTCTATTTGATTTGTTTCTACCCATTGTATTCATTAGGAAAATAATGGAGTCTAGGAGGGCCTCTTTACTGGTAGTTTACGGGATTCAAACCTTTAGTTGAAGAAAAACATCAAATGAAAACTCAATTTCAAACACCACTTATAATCACAATACTGGTTGTATACCTTGTTCTTTACCAAATGTTTTGTTACTGGGGAATAACACACCACTTACAATCACACCGCTTGTAGCTCCTCTAGTCCAACAACCCCCTAGTTGAAATATACTATCACATTTTCCCTCCCTTGCAAATTAACGCCTCTACATCCTCTCCCTATTATAATTAACAGCCCTCGTCTCCCTGTTATATATTGCCCCCCCCCCCCCCCCCCCCCCCCCTCAAATAATCTCTCAAGGTATTTATCGTATCTTCAAGTTCCCTTTTCCTAAAAGCTACTCCTTTTTTTGTTCCTTTACTGTTTTTAATAGCCTCCCAACTAAATCCCAACTTATCCCTTTCTAGTACTCACCATCTCTTAGTATACTCTCCTGCATTGAGAGTTCCCCCCTCTCTTAACTACACTCTCCTGCATTTCAAATTCCACCCTACACCACCCTATATAAGAACACCCCTCCTAGCACATTCTAAAACTCTACTCCTAAATTTCCACTAATGAGCTCCACAAGGAGCGAGACGGGTTTGACACCCTTTCCCCCCATTTTGTTCCCTTCCACAAGTGCTTCACACGCTTAACAAATCTTACAATTTTATTTTTGAAAAAAAAAGCGTCGCACACTTTTTTATCCATTTACCCATCCTTCCCACAATATCTACCCTTTGCATATTTTTGTGTTAATTTAATACCTTTACAGTCCTCCCTTACTAAAGCTTTCGCCCCGCATTAATTCCTGAACTTTCTCGAAGAGCTTAGTTATCTTTTTCCCCCCCTTTTTTTCTTGGTCTTGATAACCTATTTTTGACCATTGCCTTGATAAGCCTTAATACTGCAGTACCGTGCTACCCTCGTCACTATGTGGCACGGCTGGATTCCAGAGGGGATCTATGGTGGGAAAGGGAAGCGAGAAGCGAAACGTAATCCTAGCCGTCCCAAGGCGAATCGGTGAACTAGGATATGGTGAACTAGGGGTGAACTGGGGTGGAAAAGTAAAATGCACGTCTTTTTAGGAAAATTCTTGATTATTGACTGGAGGTGAACTTGGGGTAAACTAGGCCTGACAAGTAGATTTGCACATAATCCAAGGAGAGTTAAAGGGCAGTCATTATTACTTTGAGAAGGCACATTTCAAAAAGCCAAACCTTCACATAGGGGGACTCTAATGTGCCGGTATATTGAAGAGAGAGAGCTTTGAAATTAGTGAACTAACAGTAAACTAGGGTGAACTAGAGGTAAACTAAGGTTTTTTTACTTCACCATAGTGAACTAGGGGTGAACTAAGGGTAAACTAGTGGTGAACTTGGCCTCGCCTGTAAATGTGGGTTCACAGAGGTGAACGAAGCATGAACTAAGAGTGAACTAAACTCATCTTCCTACAATATGGAATCACTTGAAGACCATGCGGGCAACGCGATCATATCCGACCTAGAGTGGGAGAGTGACTCAAGCAATAGCAACACATGTGATCAAGCTAGTGACTCTCCGAGCTCCTTTGAAGGTGATGAAGTCATATCGCGGAGGACACAAACAAGGTTACCTGCCTTCGATCCACTAGCATATGTTTCTCCTATTTTCTATTCTTTTGAAAGGAGTACTTTTGAGTTGATGAAGAATGTGATTAGGGATGACACTTTAATCACCTTGGCAGCTCTTAAAGCTTGTGATACTAGAGGGGTGCTAGATTTGGGTAGATGGAGAAAAATGAAGGAAGGTTTGTGCTTGGACAACCTGAAGATGGCATGAGTTATCTTTGTTTACCCTCATCATCTTCAAAGCTCAAGATATCTTATCTGGAAGAATGGGGGAATATTGTCCAAGGTTGCCACACAAAGGGGTATGAACAAAATCACTTGGGGATAGAAGATACCATTAAAACGATCAAGCTAGAGTGGTGTGTGGACATTAGAAGACATGGGATTCCACTTGACTATGTGAAGGACCTTCTCAGTGCTTGTGTGTCTAAAAAATGGAAGGAATCCCTAGAGGCATGCAATAGTGCCAAAAGAATGCATACATGTGTGTGTTTTCCGCATCCCAAAAGTGTAGATGTATCAGAAGTAAAAGCAACTTTGGTGGATATTATGGCTGAGCATAAAGTGAGGCTTGTTATGGTCCATTCCAATAAGAGCCATGGTATCTCTAAGACCGCTATCGATTACACTTGTCATAGAGGTGGACAACCTAGAATAAAGGTACCAAAAAGAGGCTTAGAAAAACAAAGAAGTGTGGATGCCCTTTCAAAGTCAAAGTAGAATATCTTGATGGCAACAAAAAGGCCTCCATTTTGTTGTTTCCTCTTCATGAAGGACATACCCTTGGTAGTCTTGAGGATTTATACCACTTACCTGTCCACCCAAATGTGATTGAGTGTTGTGTTGAAGATCTATCATTAGGTGAAATTTGGACTCACAAAGGGGCCCTTTAAGGAGTTTGACTTTACCTCTCTCTACCAAAACGGGCCCATGGATAAACTTTTGCAAACAAACTCCAAAGTTGGAGGAGGTTTGAAAGTTAGAATATCCTCTTCAAGCTCTGTCTACTGATATATAGCACGCCATGAGATTCCTCATATTTTAGAAGATTCTTTTTTTGATTCGCTTAGATCCGGACAGAGTTGTCACATCATAGGTGAATCAAAAAAAGAATCTTCTAAAATATGAGGAATCTCATGGCATGCTATATATTAGTAGATAGAGCTTGAAGAGGACATTCTGACTGTCAAATCTCCGCCAACTTTGGAGTTTGTTTGAGAAAATTTATCCATGCGCCCGTTTTGGTAGAGAGAGGTAAAGTCAAACTCCTTAAAGGGCCCCTTTGTGAGTCCAAATTTCACCTTATGTTGATGTTGGCAATGCACGAAGTGTTGCAAAGATGTCTTTATCAAAAGAGCAATTACATTATAAATGGTCTTCTTCCGTTGATCAAGTGACCTTCATATTCTTTATGATACAAAGGGAAGTTTCAACAATGTCATTTCAAATACAAAATCAAGGTATTTACTGGGCTATCTCTTTGATTCAAGTACACTTTGTAATTTCTCGTGGTGAAACAAATGCATTTTAGGGTATACTTCTCATTTTGTGCTCCAAGGAGAACTTTCTAGGGATGATTGGACATGTATGTTGACTGAGGCTACAATGCTAAAGAAGCAGGGAAAGGTATCCATAATATTTTGTGCTTGTTTATGAGATTTGTAGTGACCAAAATTTGTTTGAGCATAGTGCCTATTGAAGCTTTTTTTGTGAAAACATGCAGGTGTGATACTACCAACCTTACAATCCTCATGCAGCAAATGACAGTGAAAAGCCCTTTATTCTTATCATTCAAGACCAATGGATGTTGGAAATGGCTATGCAATTCTCTCGGCATAACTCATGGGCTATTGATAGCACTTTTAAGACGAATGCGTTTGGGCTACCACTATATGCCGCTGTCTTGCCAAGCCAACATGGTGTGGGTATTCCGATTTGGTTTATGATGTGATCTAATGACCCAGGCTGAGACCATGAGAGGATAGCATTATAGATAACATTATCTACAATCCTATCTAGAATGGGAATGTTAGACCTACCACCCTTGTCATTGACAAATCTGCTTTAGAGCTTGAAGCATTCTCAAAGGTCATCAATAGAGATGAATGTTGTTGGCATTCTTATGAAATGGGACTCCGAGAGCAACATTTTTTCCACATTATTGTGTGTTGGTTCCACAGAAATAAAGCATGGGTGGAAAATCTTATTCCAAAGGTTTGTGGACTCTTCTTTGCGAATGCAATGCATGTGTGGGTCTCTGTGCACCTTGATAACCAGTTGTTCTTGTATATGTAGGTACCAAAGGAGCTCCAAGATTATCTTTATTCATCAATGACAACACTTATGCATGCCTTCAACGAGGTAGAATTTGAGAATCACTACCAAGAGCTTCTTCAACACTATGCAACTCATGTTAATGTGCAAAGGTATGCGACAAATGGTTGGTGTGGACGTGACTGCCCATGGTGCAGAAGATGGCCCAAGTTTGGTCGTTTATTCAACTATGGGAATGTTGAAACTACCAACGTAGTGGAGAGATTGTGGCAATACATAAAGTATACTTTATTAGATGCGCTGATCAATAGATCGATTGTGGATCTCTTGCATGCTATTGTGGGTGATTCAACAACTGGCACTAGAGTGGGTGGTACTTTATTGGAGTTCTTCAAACAAAAACAAGAAATAGGTAAGACAAGCCCTCATGGATTGATTTATCTCTTTGTTATGAAAGAGGGATCTTAAACTTAATTTGGTATTGTTACTCTAGTTGACTCGGGCCGCTACAACATCCGGGGCTCTTCAAAGTAACACACCACGTGATTACATGGTGGGGAGAAAATACTACAAATGTACAAGGGTGATCCTTCCACCTTGGAAATTGTGAATGAGATGACACTATTATTCAAGGTTTGAAGTATTTCTAATACAAGCCAATGGCATCATGTGAGCATGCAATGCAAGTACTGTGATTGCCCAGATTGGGCAAGCAGGTGTAAACACCTATATGCACTTCACCTAATCATAAAAAAGTACTTTCTGCACTTGTATCCCTTCATTCCAACTGTGGATAATGAGCATGCCGTTGATAAAGATCTCCAGAACACAGAAGATATCAATGAATATTTCGCAGGCAACTCAATTGAGGATGGGGTTGATGATAATGAGGTCTTGAAATGTGTAAGAGAGGTCAAAAGCATACTTACAAGGATTGAAGAAGGCTTGAAGGACAATGATCCAGCTCAAAAAGCAGTCTTGTTACGTGAACTCAACATTTGCAAGGATGCCTTACTAAAGACCTCACCACCGAAGGCGATTGAGATGCCTATGAGAGGAAGTATACGGCAAATACAAGAACATGTGACTCAAAAAAGACTTGGCCATGGGAAGAGGCCACAAGAACTGGAGCCAAATATAGAGGTTTATGAAGCAGAGACATCCCAACCAACAAAGCGAGCTCACGTAACTGGTATATTGTGAAGGAAACATCAACGTAGCAGGTCTCGAGTTCGATTTCATGAGACACCACGAATTTGGTGTCCACATTGTTGCACCCAAACATCCATGGTTGACCCCAGGGTTACCACTACATGTGAAACTTGCCATGCATTATTGCCTTTATTGTCACAACATACCCTTCCGGATGGAGAGACCTACCTAATAGATAAACATGTGAGAACATGTGATATCCCAACAAATGTAGTACGCAAGATTATTTCTTGTACATCGAGAGAAACCCCAACAGATGAGAGAGACTTTACAATAATTGGTCTATCGTTGTCATGTAATTTGAATTACCTTAGTTCAAGACTCGACTCCTTATAGTTTGTAGCAATTCCTCGTTACCATTTGAGCCTTTTATCCCTACAATAATTGGTCTATCATTGTCATGTAATTTGCATTACCTTAGTTCAAGACTCGGCTCCTTATATTTTATAGCAATTCCTCGTTACCATTTGATCCTTTTACCCCTACAACAATCGGTCTATCATTTTGTGTTGATCACCCCATTTCTCGCAAGGTTGATCTTCACTCTTAGAGAATTAGAATCGATCTTAACACATCATAACACATCATTTCTCACATAGCAAGAGTAGATGCACAGAGAGACATATTGGAGAACCAAGATGGATTATATTTCACTATTCTCTCATAAGATCTCAAAAGTTACATCACAAAAGTTTTTCATATAATAAAGCGATTTCCAACGCATGAGATAAAAAATAAATTCTACATAGATATCCTAGTATGGGGTTTCCAAAACACATCATCCTTGCACTCCATCAAGTCCTAGAGACTTTTTGCTCCATGCTATAAGATCCTCTTTTAGCCTTTGAACGGATTGGTGCTTGAACCAAGTCTTTGTGAGTTGTACATCAAACATAGAGAGTAAGTGAACCATGTAAATCACTAAAGATAGACCAGCACATAAAGTTAAGTGTTTTTTCAATAAAAAACATTTACATACCCAGATCTTTGATCGTTTGCCAAAGGCCCCATCAATAAGATGCTTCATATAAGCCATAACATAAAACCCACAATCATGGGCATTTGGTGGATGTTGACCGCTGGGTCAACAACACAACATAACTCAAGTTTCGTACCAAATTAAGTCTTATCTTTTGTGAGTTATGAAATGCTGCGGATTATGGCTATAAACGTCATTTGTAATTAGTAGTTATTATAGTTTCAGAAGCCGGGGTGAAATGTCACTTCCAGATTGTAAATACAAAGTGTGTTCAGAAGGTAGGGTTTACCCTAATTTCAATTGGAAAGTGGAATTTGGCCATAGCTTGACAGGAAACCATAAGATGGCTGCATGAGCATGTCTTGCATGATTTATTGAGTGAATGAAAGGGGTTTCACCTTATTTGGGTTCAAAGCGGACTTTAGTACTTTTGACTGAAAAAGCAAGAACAACTAAAATTTGGGACTTTTGACATCCAAACCAAAATCTAAGCATACCACTGGGTTACTGACATCAAAGGGAAGCTGTGGGACCAATCTGGGGTCAAACAGGCCAAAAAGACATCCTCCAAACTGAATTCTGAGTATACCAAAGTAATCAGCAACTCAAGGGGAGCCTGGGCTTTGAGTTTGAATCCATTCTGATGAAAAAGACATCCTACGTGTAGGATGTCTAATGCATGCAAATAAAGCCAGACTTTGACTTTGAGCATAGTAAGGTGTTATATAGCCTAAGGCAAGCCTCCTAGTCAATTTTAGTCCAATTTGGAGTTGATTAGACTGATCAATACCAGCAACAGGCTGTCGGAACAGATTTTTGACTCATTGACCAGCTAATAGGTGTCCAAATCAAAAGGTAAAAGTAGCTGTAAGCTCATCACAACAAGGGGAAACAACAATGCAAAAATCTAGGCAGAACACAGCAAGAGACATCCTACGCGTAGGATGTCTATTGGGGCATACTGCAAAGAAAATTTGACCTGGCATAGACAGTGAGATTCCATTTGGCTTAAGGGTTTCAGAACTTCTTTCAGAAGTGAATTTAGACCTTGTTTGCCCATTTGACGAAGCAAAGACTGAATTCAGACTTATTCACGTAAGTTGACAAACATCTGAGGGTAGTACTGTTTCAGATTAGCAAACCTAATCTAGAACGTCATCATTGTATAAAATACAGTAGTGGTTGAGATTAACTCTCGAGTTATACCAATCATTACTAAGATAACCTCTAGCAGATAAATGCTTTGATTCAATTGCCGAAATTAAAATGCTTGTGTTCAGGTATATTGAGCAGCAAAGCAAGAAATTGAGTAGAAACTGACCTTTGCCAGCTGAGTGGTTGGATTTGTGATAAATTGCATTGATAAGTTTGATGAATTTAAGATAAAAAAGATACATTGTTAGAGACCAGAAGGTGGCAGGCGACCAAGGTAGCTTATTGTCCACCGAAGAGAGTGTAACTTAGGCAAGGCTAGATCCGCTAGCACCGATTATTGAGGAAGGTATTGATAGTGACACTTTGTCAGACAAATCCTTCTTCATGATGGGTAGTCAACAGCCAGGAGGTTTCACCTATGATGGACCTATGCGAGGAGGAAGCACCTCCCAAAATCCTTTGAGTGATTCCAAGCTCACGGTGATCTTCTTGGAGGGAACAAACTTGAGAGGAGCCCTAGTCTATTCTGACTATCAAGGCCGCAAGTGCATTTGTATCGAAGAGAGGCCAGCTCAAAGATTGGAGATAATCCGAGTCTATGATGATGGAGATAGATTCCGAGACGAAAAGGGGAACCACTATTTAATAGTTAGTAACCCTGAAGATTACAACAATATGGAGATAATGTGGCGAAAGGGACAATGGTTTCAGAAACTCAAGAACCGCCACCAAACATTGATCGGCCCGGAGCTATTTTTATGTATGATAAGAAAACAACTAGGATTCCAACTTATAACGAGAATGTGGGAATCTACAAACATGAGAGTGAGGGTATAGTCTCTTACTTTCGCAGCAAAGAACCATACGTAAACGAATTAAGCAAAGACAAGGTTCTTTACTTATTCTCTTATGAAACTGCTACGGGGAAGGGCATAGTTTTTGTTGATAGATACGGGCGAGAATACCAACGTATTCTCCCAGAGGAGGTAGAGAGGGCAACAAGTCCAGGAGCATCAACATATGCCCCTGAGGAAGTGTCAAGAGCCACCTACACCCCAAGTAAGTCAACGAATCTTTTTTTCAGATGAGTATGACGCTACCTCACATTCCACCCGACCGCAAGCATTCAACGGCCAAGACCAACCAACAAACCAGCCATCATTGTAGGCATGGCTTCGACAGAGTGCAACAATGGAATCAAAGATGGTTATCAAGCCGCACGAGGGCTCAGGGATTTGCAAGAACCACCACACTATTCAAGGTATCAGACAGAGAGTAAGCTAAAAACACAAGGGTCAACAGAGCCTGGATGACCACCCATAGAACGAGTTCGCAGAGAAGAACCAACTCCAGGGAGAACTGTTAGAAATTATGGCTTAGGAGCACCATTGGGAGAGGAACCAGCCTATTACAAAAGGCCTAAGGAGTTATATCGACTAGGACGGGGAGATCCAATGATGAGGTTTGTAGACCATCGAAGGATTAGACCTTCTCAAGTACAAAAATGGGTAAACAAGAAATACACAGGAAGCAGAGACCCAAGAGATCATGTAGCAGCCTTTGTGTGTGTAATTAGGGCCGAAGAGGTGTTAGATTTTCCTACCCAATTTGCAGGGTTTGGACTAACCCTAGAGGATGATGCTGCCACTTGGTTTGACTCTATATAGGGTAGAGACTTTGAGTCGATGGAGGAAGTGTTTGACAAGTTTATCGAGGAATTCTCTCAAAGGGGAATCACTCATAATACCGTCTCACAGATCCATAAATTCAAACAGAAAGATGGAGAATCTGTACGAAAGGCAGCCCTAAGATTAAAAAGATATGTTAAGTTCTATCCTGTTGAAGAACTGCCAACTCAGTCCAGACTTATGCTGATATTCATCCAGGGACTAAGGAATGCAGATCTCTAGAAAGACTTACATATGAAGAGGAGCACGGCGTTGAATGAGTTGAGCAAAGAGGCTCTTTACCTTGTGAAAAATTGTGCAGTCTACAAAGAGGGGGAGTTCAAGGACCTTGATGACGATTTGTCTTCACAGCAAAGTGGAAGCAAGTCTTTTAAGACAGCACCAAAAGGAGAAGTAACGATAAATCAGGAGTAGCTTGTAGATGAAGTGCTAAAAAAGATCAACTTGTACACCAAACCCCAAGCTAAACAGCCCAAGTGGTGTGCTATTGAACAAAAATGGACAAACCATGGGACCGAGGAATGTTATTATAACAAGGGATATGTGAGAGAGAGACCTTACGCTCCCCAAGCCCTAGTAGCTTCCCCTCAAGTTCCAGCGATGCCTAAATATCAAGCAAGAAACTTACCAGGACCTGTAGGTGTGGAAAGACCACAACCGGTGTTGGGGCAACAACCACCCCTACCAGGATTACGACCAGCTGGTATAAGATACACACCAAGAGTAATTGATTCAGAAGATAAGGCTTTGGTGCCTATGCATGCATATTATGAAGATCCCAATGGATATGCGGCAAACCCTGTCTATTATCCACCAGAAGAACCCTCGACGCCAGAACCATGGAGCATGATAGGAAATCAGGGACCACCAACTGCTACACAGGCAGTAGGAGAAGGAAGATATAGCCTAGATGAACGAACATTGATGTTCATAGACAATGGAGGCATGGGCAGACAGAGGCATGCTTACCAACAAAGAGGAGCTCAAGGAGCACCTCAACAACCCAAGGGACCCTGTTACAAGTGTGGAGGAGACCATTGGCCGAGAGACTGTCCTCATGATGAAATCATTAGAGTCAATGTGTATTGCCTAGAATGTGGAATTACTCATTTGATTCCTGATTTCCCTAAAAACCCAAGCAAAGGAGCAAAAACCACCTTGAATATGTTAGAAACAGTATCTTCCATTGGAGCATCGGAAAATGAAACAATCATACCTATTCAGGCGGTAACACGGGCCCAAGCTCAAAGAAGGCCGAATGAACCCATAGTTGAAGAACCAAAAATTGATGCCCAAAGTTCACGAATGAAAAATACGAGAAGCACTTGGAAGGCTAGAAAGGCGCGTAGGAAAGCCAGGAAGGAACGTGAGCAAACAACCCTATCCAAGGAGTTGAAACATACCAAGGACAGATTGGAGCGGTTAGAGGATCTAGCTAGCTTAAGCTCACACACCACAACAGCCATAGCACCCAAGGAAATAGAAGAACCCAAAAGTGCAGGATCAGGAGGATCTGTACTGGTAGACAAGGTAAACGAGCAGTTGGATGCGCTACTAAAAGCTTATGAAGCTCGACTTAAAAGGAACCAAACCCAGGAGCAAAGGTGGATGACTTATCCGTATGCAGAAATAGAAAAACAGAGGTTGGAGACGTGTAAAAAGATGATCGAGACGGCTCAATCATTGATGGAAGACCCGCTGGGTAAATCTGCAACTTGGCATGAGGCACCAGCTCCAACCCCTATCCAACCCACACTAGAGAAACATGTGGAAACAAAGGAAAGACTCACTAATGCCTATGAGTCCATAGGAGAGCCTATCATAGCGCCAAATACCATCGATGGGGCAAGTGATGGATTCCAACCTAAAATATTGGCAGAAATGGGTAAGGATTGTAACGGTCTAGATGATCTATGGAAGCACATCCGTGAGGCCAACGAGGCTAATAAGATGAGTAACCACATGAATAGCACGAGAAAAGAAAAGAATGTGATCTTATCTCCTATTGAAGAATTTGAGGCAAGGTCTCAAATGAACTTTGAGATACATTCACAAGGGGGAGACTAAGTATCTATTAGTTCGGGGCACATCCAACCAGACTCATTGAGAACCTTACCCTCTTACCTAGGAGAGTATGAAGCTAAGTCGTAAGTGAGAGCAATCCCATCTCAAAGACTTTCTTCTAACAAGGTAATGGATTTGTAGGGATTGATTGAGTTGTTATCCACTCTTGTGGCATGCACAATCACGTTAGCAGAACTCCTAAGGTTAAGGCCAAACATGTGGACCACAGTAGGAAAATGCCTAGAAAAATTTGGAGTAAAAGACCCCACCTTGAAGCTATAAGAGGGGATCAGAGAGTTGGACAGGCCTCAACTAAACACTAGACTAGTACCATTGAATAAGGTTGGAGAATATTGTGAGGGAGAAGATGGAAACACTACGCTACTAGTAGAATTCCAAGGAGTGGTTTCCAAGGCTATTCTTGACAGTGGAGCGGGAGTTGCTATCGCCACCAAGGAAATCTAGAAAAAATGGGGAAAACCAGCTTTGAGGGCTACCAGAATGAAACTGCAATTAGCAGACGGGTTCATGGAGAAGCCTCTAGGACTTTTAGAAAAAGTGATTGTTACTTCGTGCTGAATTGAGTATGAGCATACATTTACAATAGTCGATCTCGACAAAAAGAACAATTATGAGATAATCTTGGGACGACCATTCATGCGACAATTGAAGATGGTCCAAGATTGGGGTTATGACCACATATACCTCAAACATGGCGAGACAACAACTAAAATACACCTGAAAGACCATAGTTACAAAGATGTGAACCAAACACCGATGGAAGAGTTTGATTCGGATACAGTAGCAGGATCAGAACTACCAGCATGGTTAGGGCAACCAAAAGAGCTATGGATGTGTGGAGCTTCACATTGTGGAAGCTTAAGAAGAGAGGACTGCGTCTTAGAAAGAGCAATTGAAGACAAGGAGTATATTCCGGAACCGTTCCCTGAAGATGCCTTGGAACCTCTAGAATGGGAACACATACTAGCAACATTGGATGTCTGTACCATTACCGATAGTCCAACAACAAAATTTTGCGATAAGGATGGCTATGATGTGCTGCCCTCTTACATGGTAAGCATTATACCAGAAAAAGAGACGGTAGAACCACCAGAACAAGAAGAGTTTTACAACTCCTCTGAACATTTGGAAGTAAATGATGATGCAGATAATGAGTGTTCAGACACCTCAAGTGAGCGCGGAAATAAAACCGAGAATATCAAGTTTTATGATTTTGCTAATCAACACCCTAGACGCCAAGAACACTATAGGAGGAAACGACTAGGAAACAAAGCGAGAGAGAACCTGATGCCAGGATAAAAGGTAAAACTCACTATTTGATGCTTGTAAAAGCAGAGGATTGTGTAAAAGATCAAATATCAGGAAGATTCTCAAAAAAATCGAATAGAAAAAACGCGAGAGGAAATAAAACAAGTACGAAAAGCTAAAACCGAAACAAAAGCACAAAAATCTCAAAAATAAGAAAAAGAAATAACAAAAGACCAAGAGTGGACCAAACTGGAGCGTAAACAGAAATACCAAGAACTGAAACGGTCTTTGAGAGAGATATGGACCACTGAAGAAGATAGCGATGGTAAAGGGGAGTCAAAAAAGGGGAACATGAATGTACCATCACACTATCGGAAATTTACTATCCAGGACAGAAAAATCATAATGACACCACCAGTCCCGGAAAGAAACAACCGAGAATCCTACGATGGGCTTGAAAATGCAAAAAAGATAGACCCCGCAGAACTAGGTGAAAAGCCTCAGCCAGTCTATATAGCTAACGATTTAGAGCCTGAAGAGGAAAAACAGCTAACACACCTTCTCAAGAAGTATAAAGATGTGTTCCCTTGGTCCTATAAAGACCTCAAAGGAGTTGATCCATTGATATGTCAACATACAATTCCTTTGAAATCGGATGTAAAACCTAGCAAACAACGTCCTTATACATATAATGACACATTTGCTAAACGAATCAAAGAAGAGATTGATAAACTGATGGAAGCGGAATTCATCTATGAGATCTATAATGTCCTTATACATATAATGACAGATTTGCTAAACGAATCAAAGAAGAGATTGATAAACTGATGGAAGCGGAATTCATCTATGAGATTGAACATACAGATTGGGTGTCACCCATTGTGGTAGTTCCCAAAAAGAATGGAAAACTACGAGTGTGTGTAAACCTCAAGAAGGTGAATGCAGCAACCATAAGGGATAATTATCCCTTTGCCGATCACAGAACATGTCCTTGAGCGAGTGGCCGGGAAACGGGCTTATCCCTTTTTGGATGGGTTTTCAGGATACAACCAACTGGCAATAGCAAGGGAGGATCAACACAAAACAGCATTTGCCATAGAATGGGGGATTTATGCGTATCAAATTATGCCATTTAATGCACCAGCCACTTTCCAAAGGTTAATGACTCATGCATTCAAGGAATACCTAAGAATATTCTTAGAAATTTACATGGATGATCTGTGTGTACACTCTCTTCTACGAGAGGAACATATTGACCATTTTCAAAAAGTCTTTGAAAAGTGCAGGACATATCGAATCTGTCTTAGCCCGGAAACATGTGTATTTATGGTTAAGCAAGGACGGATCTTAGGACACATTGTCTTGAGAAATGGCATAACCACAGACCTAGACAAAGTCAAAGTCATTGTAGACCTACCCAGGCCTACTAATGCAAAACAAGTGCAATCCTTCATGGGACACTGCGTATATTATCGAAGATTCATATACATGTATGCGGTTATCGCACAACCTCTGTATCATTTTCTAGTCAATTTCGAGTGGACCGAGGAGTGTGAAACTTCATTCCAAAAGCTGAAGGAAAACATTATATCATCACCTGTACTAAAGACACCAGATTGGGAAAATATATTTCATGTGCACATTGATGCTTCAGCATATGCCATTGGAAGTATTCTAGCTCAACCTGGAGACGAAACAATGGATTTTCCGGTTTGCTATGCGAGCCGACAATTAAACAGTGCAGAAAAGAACTACACAACCATCGAGGGGGAAGGGTTAGGAATGATTTATGTTGTAAAGAAATTTCGGCATTATTTGCTTGCAAACAAATTTGTGTTCTTCACAGATCATCAAGCTCTTTTGTACCTAGTAAATAAACCTTGCAATACAAGAAGAATCGTCCGCTCGTTTATTATATTGCTAGAATTTGACTTCACAGTGGTGGTCAAAAAGGGTCAAAACCATCTACGAGCAGATCATCTTTCAAGGATACACAACGGGGAAGCTCCTAAAGGAGTAGATGATGACATAACAGATGCTTATCTGTTCAACATTGAAATGGTACCCAAATGGTCTCAGGAAATTGTTAGCATTCTTTCCTTCAGAAGTGGGTTTGATAATACGGAATGCAGATCCAAACAACAAACAATTCGACAAACAAAAAACTTCCAATTGATAGCAGGACGGCTGTATCATCTTGGATCGGACCTAATCCTACGATTATGTATAAATCCGAAAGAATTTGAGTGCTACCTTAAAGAGGCACATGTCCAGGGTTGTGCATTTCATTGCTCAACAGTGAAGACACACCAAAGGCTGAAACAATTAGGGGTTTATTGGCCAACTGTGTATGAGGACACACATTCTTATGTTACCAATTGTACTATATGTAGTGCCAAACGACCAGTGGATCACACCACTTTGTTTCAGGTAAACATAGCACCTGCATGGAGTCAATATATCATTGACTTCTTAACCACCAAGACGTTCCCTGAGAACATCACAAGAGCACAGGAAAAAGCTATAGAGCTAGAATCTCGTGACTTTCAGTTAATTGGGAACCAACTCTATAAGCGAGGTAAGGACAATCAACTTAGAATCTGTGCAAGTGAAAGCGAATACCTGCTGATTCTAGAACATGCACATAGAAAAATAAGTGGAGGCCATTTTTCGGGTGATAAGACGGAAAAAATTGTCTTAACAGTAGGAATTTGGTGGCCTACATTGTACATGGATGCTGAAGAGTTTGTAAAGCGTTGTGCCGCATGTCAACGCACCAAGATGCCAATAAAAAAATATGAGATGCCATTACGGCCAATGATGGGAGCAAGAGCATTTTCAAAATGGGGCATTGACTTTGTGGGACCTATATCACCCCCTACATATCGCACCTATACCAAATATATCATTGTGGCTATGGACTATCTCAACAAATGGGTCGAAGCCAAGGAAACACAAAAAGCGGATGCACCCACCACAACACAAATTTTGTATGAGAATGTTTTTGTACGTTACGGGTTACCAATAGAATTTGTCAGTGATCGTGGAACACATTTTCTCAATGAAGTCATTGAATATCTGCTATAGGAATTCATAGTCATACATAGGAAATCCGCACCATACCATCCACAGGCCAATGGGCAAGCTGAAGCCACTTATAAAACACTATGCACAGTTCTCACTAAAATAGTGTCAGAATCAAGAACAGATTGGGATTAGCAGCTACACTCAACACTATGGGCATACAGGGTAGATTAAAAAACATCGATAGGAACAACACCATACAACATGGTGTTTGGCCTAAATGCTATACTACCCATAGAGTTTTTAATTCCAACTCTACGAGTAGCAAAAAGCTTAGAATGGACAGGGCACGAGCTCTCTTCTAGATTGATGATCTTGAAAAGCTAGATGAATTACGCTTACGAGCTGTCACTTCAATCTATGCTAAAAAGAGAAGACAAAAATAATTTTTTGACAAA
Source organism: Adiantum capillus-veneris (assembly GCF_014529385.1). Classification (NCBI taxonomy): domain Eukaryota; kingdom Viridiplantae; phylum Streptophyta; class Polypodiopsida; order Polypodiales; family Pteridaceae; genus Adiantum; species Adiantum capillus-veneris. Next base: position 144,771,073 of record NC_140939.1, read on the forward strand.
CATGTGCGTACCAAAGAGTTCAAAACAGGTGATTACGTACTTGTTTATACCTTGAAGCAACATGCCAAGAAACTTAAAAAAGCGAGGGATGGGACCATTTGTGATTAGTGATCTATCACAAAGTGGAGCTGTCAAGCTTGCTACATTAGCAGGTGAAGAAATGCCAAACTAGATTAGTGGATGTCGATTGAGGAGGTATCATCTACCACTCACACAGGAGATGCTCCAACAAATTCATCAAGGAAAACAAAAAACGAAGGAAAAACAGAGAGTACGAGAAGAAGCTCAAGCCGAAACACAAGAACGCATTGCAAAAAGAAGGCTTCTGCGACAACAACAACAAAGTGGACCACTATTGAGAATCAGTGTCATTCAGCTGACGAAGTTGGAGGAGGAAATAGTGGAGCCAATAATTGCGGTCAAAGTGGGCAGCAATCAATCAAGTTGAATCAACAACATTCCTTGATTCGGGTGCTCAAGCAAATTTGATCTCTAACGGATTATACCAACAGCTCAAAGTCACAGGTCAACTTCATCCTACTCCTCAAGTGCTGGAAAGTAGCACATCACACCCGTTAAAAACATTGGGATCAACTATATTGCATGTATAGATACATCAATATATTTACCCACACAAATTCTATGTGGTGACAGAAGAAAGCACACAACACCCAATGATGCTGGGGCAACCTCGGCAAAAAGATTACAATGTGCAAATAGATTGGAAAGCAAAGGCGGTCAAAATTCAACATGAACATGAACAACAGGTGATAGCTTTTTCTCAGCAATCCAAGCATGATCAACTACAAGCCATGCAATCACTGGAAACAAATCCAAAAGCACAAATTCCATTCAAGAACAACATGATACCCGAGACCAATAATCAGGTAAAAGCCAACCGTGATACTTACAGACATATGAAGTCACCGGCCGCAATGCAAAGATCTAGGCTACCAAAACAAGGTAAACAAGTATGGCTGCGGAAGGATAGAAATGCCATTGCAGACAAAGAACAATGCAACAACAAAATTCCAACAAAGACGATGGTTCAACCACAAACCAAGGGCATAAAACAGATATGGATCCCAAAGAAAATGCTTATCCATAACCCAAATGTCACTCACATTTGGATACCAAAGCAAAAGCAAAAGGAACTCCCTTCATTACAAGCAACAACGGAAAGCAGACAGTTGCATTTCAAAAAGGAAAACCGACATATATGGATGCCAATAAAAAACAAACTCGTGGCAAATAAGAAAGTGCCAAACAATCTACAAAAACAGGCACCAACAAAATACCAATGGCAAGAGAAGGCAATACGGCCCATTACCATTAAGGCCCAGTCAATTCTATGCTTAGAAACAGCTATGACTCCAGCAACAGTGTCAGCAAAGCAATTGCCTTTTGCAAAGAAGACAATTAAACAGAGAGCAGTAGAGTTACAGCTATTACTTGCAAAGAAAGCAGGAAACCTCGACGACGAATGCCAATAAGCAACTTGCTTATTCCCTTCTCTTGCACAGCATAATTTTTTCCATGCATTGACCGAGTATGCATAAAGCAGGGCCACATTAATTGGCGAGGCATTAGCACAACTATTTCAACCTATGCACGGCACATACTCCGAGGTGATACCTTGTCGTCCGGGAGGACTCCGTCTAGGAGGGGGGGAGGCATTCTAGAGGCACTCTCAAATGCGGAACCAATGACAGAAACAACAAAAAAGGGCATGATTTTCGACTATTTTAAGGGTTGTTGTTTGATTGCAAAATTTTCTGGAGTAAACCATGTACATATGCCCTTATACAGCATGAAGCTATAGGTATATGGGGCCAAACACCAAATCAAGCCCCTAGGTGTGTGTATATAAGTAGAAATAGCCATTTTTCAGGCAAAATATTGGTAAAACAGAGAAATCTGGCCATAAAAAATGCATATGAGTATATATAATGTGTTGCGGTGATGTTTGTGATTTATTATGGTTTTTCGGGATTTTTTGGGTTTGATTTGCTATTTTCCTTTTAATTTTGCTAATTTTCGGCAGAAAAACTTCAAAAATACAAAAAGCAAGTGAGAAACAGTCGTAATGAAAAACAAAAAATATGGTGATGATCTGACTATAGGACAACCTATGGTACAGTGGGGGTGCAATTATGAGACTGGAGCGGAAATCGTGTTTTGGCCAGGTTTTGACCGAAATGCCAAATTTCTGGTAAACAGAGCAAATGGAGTCCAAATCAAGAAATTTTTGAGCCTAAACCGCATCTCGCAAGATGATAGGAGCACATGTCAAATTTCATGAAAAGTGGTTTTGGGACCTCCATTATAAAAAATTTTCACCCCATTTTTAGCTCATTCTCACTATTGACTTTGTGGAGAGAGCTTCTGTCACCTAGAGCGGATCAACCTTCCAGCAGCTTCTACGACGTGCACGACTACTCTACGAGCTCCAGACATGAGAGGTAGGCTCACCACCTTGAGCTTTTCGCTAATGTTTGACATTATGTTGCGAAAACTAGCGTAGGGGTCACACACAAAGCGCGCGGTAGAGACCTACAAGTAAAGACGGCGGCCTAACGGCTAGCCCGAAAGCAACAAGACTTCATCGACAGCTTACCCTAGTCTAGGAGACCAGTCCTGGATGTCCAAATGCAGTAGGAAACCATCGGGAAAAACCCTAATTCTCAGAAACCCGCAAGAGGCCACCAAATGGGAAATCGGCGAAACGACGACCAAAGGCTACCAAAATTCATGGGTAGGAGCATCTCGACATGCTCGACAAGTCTATATGACCCGCATAACCAAAAAGTGACCCGAAGCGGCACTAAACTTCAGAAACGGCATCAGACACACAAAGCGTCAAATTGCACTTGCGGCCAAACCACAAGTCCATTTGGTGGCAAGTCCATTTGCCACAAAACTTCACGAGCGGCTTTCCTAGACCATCAACAACCAAGTCCTATGGTGGTAGACCACCACAAATCATCAAAGGTATGTAAACGCAACCACGGGTGCTTCTAGAGCGACAAATTGCCAAATGGAGCTCCGGTGAAGCCAAAGTCGACAAAAACCATACGGCAAGGATCCCCAAGGGATCGGGAAGCTATGGAGACCAACATCAAGAAATATCATCGCCAAAAAGAACTCCAAAAGTCAGAAAATGGCTCGGAGGCTCTGAAGTCCACGCAGGGAGTTATACTCTATCCATTTGACTTTTTTGCTGAAATTAGGCTCAAAAGGGACTTAGGGGGGCAAAGGGCAAGAACTGGGAGCACCAGCACTGAAAAAATCACTAGGAGACATCCTACGCGTAGGATGTCTCAAGGGCACTTTTTGGCACAAACTCCTACATGTTTTATCATGCACATGTTCTGAATGACATTTACAAGCCATACACCAAGTTTCATCACATTTGGACCAAGTTTGACCTCATATGCATGAAAAAACGCAAAGTTACGGCATAGAGGCAATAATGGGCCAAAAACCTACCAAATCTTGTCCAAATCCCATGAAACTTGCACAACACATTCACCAACACATCAGCAAACAATCTGTGTGGTCAGGGAGAAAAACTGATGAATTAGACATCCTACGCGTAGGATGTCAATTTGACCTTTTTGGCATGCAAGGGATGTTTTATCATTCCAAATCCAATCACCTCATCATCAAGAGCCCATATATCAAGTTTGAAGCCATTCTAATCACGTTTGACTCCAACACCCTCAAGATACACTTTTTGACCCCAAAAACACCTCACAGAGCCTTACAAGCATCAAATCTTGTCCAAATTCAAATCCAAGAACATGGCCATGTTCCATAGGCCAAGGACAACCCACAGAACAAGTTTCATGTCATTTTGATGAAAAAGACATCCTACGCGTAGGATGTCTCCAGCATAAATTTAGCCTTCTATGCAAGGAATGACATCATGGGAGCCAATACCATGGTGCAATGAGCCCATATACCAATTTTCAACCCATTTGGACATCAATTGCTACCTATGATGGACATTCTACCAAAATTGTGACCTAAATCCTGAATCAGCCCAAAAATCCACTTTTTGATATCCAAATTCAAATCCAAGCATATAGCCATGTTCCATGAGCCTTACACTACCTGCATGTCAAATATGAATCAATTCTGATGAAAAAGACATCCTACGTGTAGGATGTCTAGATGGAAATTTTTGGCCAGATTTGCACTGTGAGCACATGCACAGCTTCACAAGTTCCTTTTAAGCTTTATTTTCAATTTTCAAGTCATTTGGATAAGTAAAACTCAGTTTCGCAGCTAATATGGAAAAAACGCTAACTTCGGACTACTGAGTGCAACAGGATCTATGGCGGGCTCGAAGTCACTGGCAAAGAGTAAAAGAATGACCATCAAAGATTATCTGGACGAAGTAGAACCCTTTGTCATTCCAGAAGGAACACTAAAGCCCACCAGCACCTGGATACAAGAGGATCTGTTAGAGTCCAATGACCGAAAGATCTACCAGGGAGTATTCAACGACAATGAAGGCAATGTCATAGAGCTACCAATGCTGCCGAGAGAACTCAACGAGTTTGTACAAAGCAAGATGGCCGGCTACTTGGAGAAAATTGACCTCCACAACTACTTCGAAGCAATACCGGCAGGGGTGGACATCAAAAGATTCTGGGAGTTTGTAACAAGCATCAAAGAGGATGGAGTGGCCAAGGTAACAGATTTACAAGGCAGACCAGATATAGAGATAATAATCACTGAGCGGGTTGTATCCCATGCACTAGACCTCTCCAATGAAGGAGACAGCGTAACAAAAAGAAGGGATGAAGTGAAGGTGTACAAGGAGAAAAAGGCAAACTACACCTTTGAAGACATTGCCAACCCAAAGGTGGCAATCATGAGCCAGTTATACAACCAATACTTCCACATGTGCACTAAGAGGCCACAGAAGTACAGGATGCCACCAGGTGAAATTGCCACAACGTTTACTTGGGCAATGACAAAAGGCACCCCAAAGATAATCAACTATGCGGCATACATACATGACAGCTTAGTAAAGATGGGCAACAAAAAGCCAACATACATAGTGCCAGGAGAATTGATCACCAAGGTGGTATATGGAACACTACACGCTAAAGGAAGGTGGCCTGATGCCCCATCTCAGAATGATTGGCTAAGAGTAAAAGAAGACAAGGAAGATGAGCCGCAAAGGGCACCAAGGGTGGCTACTAGGTTGAAAAGAGGGCTAGAGCCAGTTGAAGAGGAGCAACCCGAGCAGAAGAAAGTAAAGAAAGAGTTTGCTCAAGTGCCGGCCAAAGAGACAAGGTCACAAAAAGCGGCAAGACTAGAGAGGCTGATGGAGAATTTCCGAGCAGAGACATCCCTCAAGGGTGATTTAAACGAACTCTGAAAGCCATTACTTGAGTCTATGTCCGGATCATCCAGAAGAGTGCAAAGGGACCGCTTTGAAGATTACATCAAAAATTTCGAGATTCTTGATGTTGCAGCGGAAAACATTCCCCATGTACCTTTCACAGAGGAGGAAGTAGAGCAGATAAGGCAGAAACTTCTAGATGAACAAGAAAGCCAAGAAAGAGAAAGAAAAACAAAAGTAGACAGGGACTTAAAGGGCAAAGTTGCAGCTTTACGAGATAGCCCTAAACCTAGCCCACAGCCATCACCACCGCCCTCACCACCTCCTAGCAGCCCTCCACCAGAAGATAAGGAGGCTGAGAACAAACAAGAAGAAAGGCAAGCAGAAGATCAAGAGCAAAAACAAGAGGCCAAGCCTGAATTTGAGCAAAAAGGACTAGATGAGGCCTACTATGCATTTTTGAACCTGCTAGCTGAAGACTATACGAAGGAAGAAACCGCCACAATCGCATTCGACTTGGCGAGGACAGGGCATAAAGAACAGATGCAAGGCATCCGGCTAGTGGAGCTAAAAGAAATCGCTACAGACACTGTAGACCTGCACCCGCCCTCCAATGACTGGGACGTGGTGATGACAAAGCTAGACGGATTGAGGGCACAATCCATGGCTTCAGAGAAAGAAATGACGACTCTCAAAGCCACTAAAGAACAAATCAAAAAAGAAGTAGATTCTCTACAGGCACAAAGCCAAAGGCAAAAAGAGAGAGAAGATGACCTGTAGGCCATCTTGGCAACGACTCTACAAAACTGCCAAGCAATGGAAGAAGTAAATCAAGAAGCAGTAAAAAGAATACAAGCAGCTGAAGAAGAGTGTCAGCAGCTCAGTAAGTCATTGCGAGATGCCGAAAGAGAAAGAGATAATCTGACACTACAACTGGCCGAAGAATCGAAAGAAGTAGAGGCCATGAGGAATGCCAAGGAAAAAGAAGAGATAGAACAAGAAGCAAGCCTGGATGAAGTCCTTGAGCTAAAGGACCAATTAAAAGTCAAAGATCAAACCATCCAGAGGCTGTGAGCATTACCTGCTAGAGTCAGAGCTACAAGCTTGACTCGAATCATTTCTGAGAGTCAACTATATGAAGAGTAAATGCAGGAACTTCAGAAGGAGCTGACTCTCGAGAAAAAGCAGACATTGATGATGGCTGAGGGTTCTATAGTAATGCAAACAAGAATGGAGGAGGGCCAAAAAGCCCTGCAAGAAGACGTGGAAAGCATAAAGATAAAGCTCGAGGAGGTGGAAAGAGTAAACGCTGAACTTAATGACCTCCTCGTGACTATGGGGGGAGAAGCTGAAGCGGAAAAGCGAACACTCCTCACGAAAATTGAGGAGTTGAAAGGCCAGCAAGGAGGTGAGGCAGAAAGTTCAGGGCCAGCCGCCAATGAGGGCATCGACCTGGAAAATGTGGCAGACCCTGTTGACACACCCATGAAAGAGGAAAGCATAGTAGGATCCTCTCAAGAGCCACAGGATCTAACACAAGAAGAGGAGGAAAAATTGTGTAAGGCAATAGAGGAAGAGCTCAGAGAGACCATGAAGGAAGCCTTGGAGTGGGAGTAGAGGGTCTTCAAATCTATGACCATCCAGAAGATCGACGCCAGCAATCTCAGGTGCAAGTGGCTTCAACCCTCTCTCCCATATCCATTGCTGAAATATGAGGCAGCTACAATAAACAAGTGGATCAGAGAAGAGCCAACGGTACCTCTCTACAATGTAGACACCTAGAAGCCAGAAGGAGTTAAGCTTATAGTGGATTCTCAGCCAAAGTGGAGGAAGGCTTGGCTTACAAAGTACCCACAATACCTAATCCACCTGGTAGAGGCACCTAAAGATATCAGAGACAATCTCAGCTTCTGTCCTCTACCAAGGGTTAGGACGTGGAAGGCACAGGAAATTTTGCAAAGAAGCCAACCCACTTGGCTGAACTACCCAAAGCTGCCGGGCGTGAAGGCAGGTGAGTGAATAAGTGTCCAATACATGGTGAAAACCCTAACGGGCGCCATAAAGTTGTTCATTGGCTTACCTGACCTTACATGCATTATGATGAGGAAAATTTGCAGAACCATCTTAGCAGTATTCGAGACCTTCAAGCCAGGCCAGGTGACCAACAGCATATTCTTCTTCTAGGATACATACATATGCGCCTATGATCTGTCAAGTCAGCCTTCAAAGGAGGTGATACAAGCGCTATATCAAAGAATCATGTTTCTACCATCCTATCACCTCCAGGATTTTGAAGAAGCATTCTATACGGGGTTCTTCACCATGAATACAGACATCTTTGGCCCAACAATGCTGAACCTACATGCCAGGTACGAATCACTGCTAAAGATGCGGGAAACGATAAGATGAAGCAGCAGATCAAGGCCATGTCAGGGATGACATGAGCAAGGAGGGGGGGAGTGTTAGAAGCTGGACACACCCCATGGCAGTAACTACTCGGAGGACTCTTATTTTTTGTAATTATTCATTCATTGAGGAAAATCTGATTTTTCACCTTGTAATTATTGGGACTTACAGAAGTTTCTATATTGTATCCCAGTTTTGATAGTTAGATTGAGTAGATGGTTGATTTTGGAACTTTAGGGTTTGAGAAATTGTAAGGTATATATACCACTTTTTGACCTTAATGAAAAAACCTTTTGTCATTTTAAAAACAAGTTTGAAGTTTGTGAGTTCGCGTACTGTGTACGAGAAAGAGAGTGTGAGCTTCATCTTGACGCTACTTGTGCTCTGGTGGTCGGAACGGAGTGCGGAGAAGTGCAGCGTGTTGCCCCCAACAAGAGCTACGCGCCGATACCTACATTGCACGCGTATGGTCCGGTTTTGTGAGCTCCTTCTACGAGCTTCATCGGTTGTTTGGGTGAGCATACGTTGTCCGATTTTGCATTGCAACATATCCACGCGTTCACATTGAGTAGAACTACACATTAGGCACTTTAGATTTTGGAAACGAAGACCTGCAGATTTCGACGAGACATCCTACGTGTTTCTGCATCGAGTGTTTTGGGTCGGGATTTTGGTTCATAGACCTTAGGGAGAGTGACCTATTGGTATTAGTAGGGTCTCCTTCAAGTTCTATGGTGTTTCGAGATTTTTTGATGGGTGTTCCGCTCTAGAAAGCGTTGTAGGAAGTTTCCTTTTATGCACTCTTGAAGGCTATGACTTAGACAATTGGTATAGAGACGTCTGTAGGAATTAGTTACGAGTCGGTCGAGTGTAGGTTGACACCTTATGCTTGCTTCCACGTGCCTGCGGGTCGAGCTTCGTCCTTATCTTACATTACATGTTAGGTGAGTTCTCGCTGTGCTGATGTCCGTCGCGCTGATGTTCGTCGTGGCGTATCCGTCCAACAACATTATATGAATATTTTTTTAAAGGCACAGCCCCCATGATGGTTACACATATGTGGGTTGGGCTATTAGCACATACAATCGCAGGTCTACCAATGGATTCATGATTTCATTTGGGAGTGTTGCTATCACAGGGAGCAAGAAGTGAGTACACTAGCAGAGTACAATGGTGCTAGAGTGGTGGCATGTGAGGTAGAATGGTTGCGATTGCTACTTTAGGACTTTGGAGTACGTGTACAAAGGCTAGCTTTCATCTATTGTGACAACCTTAGAAACATACAGCCGGATCAAAACCTAATGTTTCATGCAAGAACGAAGCACATTGAGGTGCATTACCACTTCATGAGAGAGAGGGTCTTAGCAGGCATCATAAACCTTGAGTACATAGTGACAAAATGTTTCAAATATCTTCTCGAAGGCCCTTGGAGCAAAGAAGTTGTGTCAATTTTGAGTGATGCTCGGCATGATACGAGAGATGGCATTGAGCTTGAGGGGGAGTTTTGAGTTGACAAGCTCAAAATGTACAACTCCTAGATGACTATCACCAACAATCATCATGCACGCCTTCGTGGATACAAACATCTTGCTAGTGATACTACACTTATACTACACTGAGGTTGTCTACCTACCAGAGTAATGGCACACTTATCCATTCACCTCACTCACTAACAGCTCATAGTAGATGGTTGTACTAGTTTTGCTTTATGTTGTTATTTTACCCTTTCTTTTTGTAGACCTCTTATCTTGGTTTAGTGAAGAAGAAGAAGAACAAGGTTTACCTCCATCTATGTGAGGGCATGTGTGTGCTTGCAAGAGATCAAGTTCTCTCCTTCTCTCTCTCTCTCTCTCTCTCTCTCTCTCTCTCTCTCTCTCAACAAACTAAAGAGATGGTTATAGGCTTCTCAACCTTTGAATTAACGAAAATGAGAAAAATTTATAGAACTGGTCAATTTGGGAAGTAGGAAAAAGAATCATTTCCTCATCATGAAAGCATGTAAATAGAAATGCATTGGATTTACTACATACAATGTTTTGGATCCGGCAAAGACTATGTCTATGGGTGCATGTATGTACTATGTCAGATTTATGGATGACCATACAAGGAATGTATGGGTCCACTTCATGAAGAACTGAAGTGCAACTTTTAATATTTCAAGGTTAATATTTGAAAAACATGTAAAGTTCTTGAGGTCAAATGGAGGGGGGAATACTTCTCCAATGAGTTCAATGGTTTTTTTTTCAAAAAGCAAGGAGTAGAATAGTAAATTTCATGCAAGTACAGTACGCATCAAAATGTGTTGAATGAAATAATAGACACATAGTAGAAGTTTCTACAGTATTGATGAATGAGAAGCACATGTCTCATTGTAATTGGGCTAAGGCGGTTTTTGTAGGTGTTTGGATATTGAACAAGACCCCTACTTCTATGGTACATAATATGACACCAGAAGCAAAGCTTTGTGGTGAAAAACAAGATGTATCATTATTTGAGGTCTTTGGATGTATTTCCTGTGTACATATATCGGGTGAGTTGAGAAGTAAGATTGATTTAAAAAAAGAAAATGTGTGCTCGTTAGATATTTTCTTGAGCATTTTTTCTTACATTATCATATACAAAAGGGTACCATAAAATGAAATTTGAAAAAAAAACATAAGAAAAAGGGTGTATCTTATTTTTTAAAAATTCACAGATAAGGAGTTTAAAAAATAGTCCTTGAAAGAATGTGATGTACATAATTTATATGTAGTGGGCCCCCGAGCCTCTATCTCTCTATCCTCCCTCTTCTTTCTCCCTTTACAACTCTATGTACTCTATCTATACCTCTCTCTCTCTACCTAATCTATCTCTCTACCTTATCCCTACCTCTATTTGATCTCCCTTTCTACTCTCTCTATTCCCGAATGTTATCCTCTCTCTATATCTATATATTCTCTCTCCACACACTCTCTCTACTCTCTCTATACCCTCTATCTACTCTCTCTCTCTCTCTCTCTCTCTCTCTCTCTCTCTTCAAACCCTCTTTTCCTCTTTATAATCTCTCTTTTCCTCTATGTACTCCTTTTCTCCTCTCTAATCTAACTTACACTATTTTAACACTTTTCCTCCCGCTTATCTTCCTTCTCCTCTCTCTTTTCTTTCCTCTCTCTTTGAAGAGCATAAAATATCCCAAGACCTTTTGCTTTTAGAGCGTGCATGTCTCCTCTCTTCCCTCCAAAGAAAAGGATATTGAGAACACCCCACTTCCTCTATTCCCCACCCTATCCTAACAAAATAAAGAAATGATTGAACTTGGGAAAGAACCTATATAAGGGGTACATATCCTGTCAAGACAGGCACACCTAAAAAGTGTACCATCCGCAGGCTACAAGAGGAGCATTTGGACACTCCTAATCTCGCTAGAGCTCCTTGATGGAGCCAGCCACATAAGTGGAAAATGTTTTTAGAAAGGTTTATTAATTGGACATCTATGACATGTCAGAATCCCTCATGACATATATGTTCCACCATGGCCTACACCATGGCCTAACTCTTGTTTTGTGTGTAGAGATGGTGACGGGCATAGGAGATTCTTTTAGTTAATGAACCTACTCAAGGAATTGTTTGCTCATTTCTTCTAGTTCTCCCTCGCTAGACCATTACATAAATTTTTAATTTTTGTTCAAAATTAAGCATTTTTTCATTGACAAGCTTATCTTGAATGGGAAACTTTGTATAGCCTCAATTTACTTTTTAATTTTTAAAAGCAATTAACTTTTATGATGCTTAATATACTACTCTCTCTCTCTCTCTCTCTCTCTCTCTCTCTCTCTCTCTCTCTCTCTCTCTCTCTCTCTCTCTCTCTCTCTCTCTCTCTCTCTCTCTCTCTCTCTCTTCCACTCTCAAATTTATTAACATAGATAAAGTTAACAGTTTCTCTCGCTCCTAACTCTCTATTTCAATGTCCAAATTTTCATATCTAATTTATCACTTTTATTTTCCTAATATATAAATTTTTATCTCTTTTTCTTTTCTATTTTTCTCTCTAATTTAACATACACATCTTTCAATTATTTTCTCACTCTAATTGAACACTAATCTAACATTAAGCATATATGAAGTCTCGTCTCTCTTTTCTCCTCTCTCTACTTTAGCACTAATTTAACATTAATCGTCAAATTTATGCTAATCTCCCTTTCTTTTTTCTCCTAATCACACACCAAGCAAGCACCTACAAACGAATCACACACTAGCAATAGACAAACAAGCACCTACATCAAGCATGCAAGAGGTATGGAATCTTTGGATCTATCTTTTCTAATGTGTGTGTGTGTGTGTTTAAATCATTTTATTTTATTTTCTTTGGGGGGGGGGGGGGGGGGGGTGAAGCTTTCCTCTTGCTGTTCTCTTGCAATGGAGATTTCTTGCGGTCCTCTCATTTTGAGCCTCTTGTGGTCCACCAAAGATCACCAAATGATGGAGCTCCCCAACGATTGGCAATTGTAGAGCTCTCCACCAAAGATTTTGTGTGTGTGTGGAGAGAGAGAGAGAGAGAGAGAGAGAGAGAGAGAGGAGTGAGCTTTAAGAAGGAGAGAATCTTCAAGAGGAAGAGAAGGAGAGAAGCTTGTTGTAGGGGTAATGGTGGGATGAGAGGAAGAGAAAGGTATGTTGCAAAAACCATGGCATACCTTGTTCGATCTCTTTTTAAGAGTGTCAAATACTACTACACTTGTTACCATGGATATTACCACACAAATTACTGTAATCTGAATTTTTTAGATATTTGAAAGAGAAATTGAGGCTATAGACCTAACCACTTTTTAGGGGATTGACCGTACGGGTGCCCACCTGGCCGTACATGTATCCGGACACCACAGTTGTACTCTTATTATTTTTTTGAGCTAGTGTAGTGATACTCTATGTAAATCTTGATTCCAGAGTAAGAGTCGATTGCCCGAGTTGTATTGATGTCATGATATTTGTAATGGTCCATGTGAGCCAGCCACTTACCATTTAGAAATCCCTAGGCATAAAGGTCAATAAATTTAATGTGAAAGGAGTGCTTATCTTTGGAGATGAGAAAAGAGCTCTATTGTCCATACGCTCAAGCTACAAAACTGCTCAAACTTGTATTCAACTTTTCTAATGATTGGGTATCCTTTTTCAATTTTGAGACTTCCACTATGTTCCTCTCTCTTTTCTCTTTCATTTAAGCGCGTCAGTATTGTCAATTTTGATGTGGTTTGCGACGACTCATCTATGAGCCTTAATCAAAGGCTTGAGTGCTTAAATCTCTATTTTTAGTCATTTTTACCATATGAGAGTGCTCCTAGACCATAGGGAGACCTTTTTGGACTGATCTATTGTAGTTTTTAGGACCTTTTTCATGATGGATTGTGATTTAGGTACCTTGTTGGATTGCAACCAGACTTGATAGAATAGTGTCTCTAGGTGTCCTCAACCTCCTCTTATATTTTTGATGCATTTTGAGTCCATTCTAGTGCCAAATGGCGTGATGACCTAGAGCGGTGAGAAAGGACAAAGACAGATTTCCTTGATCATTGAGTGATTGATTTTCTTGTTGAGTTGTTGCATTAGCTTGTTGGGTTTACTTCTTGATATTGACAACCCCAAAGAGTCTTCGTTCCCCATCCGAGTCACTTCCCTGAGTATTGACATTATATTAGTGCAGATAGCTATGTTATAGATGTCCATCATAGGCGACCCGCTAACACCACTATTCAACTACCACTCAATGGGACATTATTGAGTACTATTTTTAGCATTTTTATTTTTTTTTCTATATTTCTTTCCACGCTTATTAGCTTTTTTAAATTAGTACTTTAGTTTTTCCTTTCACTTGTCTATTTACTATTCATTTTTAGGCAATATTTCTTTTCCGAAATGTTGAAATATTGTTCTCTCTTTCATGCGTGTGTAGTACGATTGGGATGAATGTGGCCCTATGAATGGTCCAAAGCAGTGATGGGTCAAGGACAAACTTTGTTGACCTTGTGCGAAGTGCAAAGGTGCAATTCCTTTCTTGTGGTGCATTACCTTTGAGCGTGTGGAGAGTGAGGGGTTTGAGATCCCTAAAAAATGTGCTCGAGTTGAGGCAAGCATCCACCCTTTCTTAATGATGCTCCTCATCGATCTGCTATCAATGGAGGTGGGAGGACTGCCAAAAAAATGAAAAACAATGGCCAGAGTGGGTGAGTGAAAGCATGTCACCAAGTGATTGTGGCACTAGCTCTACTTTGGTAGCTCCTCCACATGCCTCTCAAGGTCACTTTGAGTTTGAAGATAAGCACAAGCATGACATGGTTGATGAGTTGTGTGAGTCCAGCATGTGCAAAGAGGATTGTAGAACATGCACTAAATGCTCCAAGCATTGTTGTATTGATGGGAAAAATGCTTCCTAGGGATCACCACATGCCTTTGGGTCAACAAGAAAGATCGTATGTCACTGCATTTTTCATGGAGTATGAGCACATCTATGCATGCATCAATGATTACTTACTTTACTGTAGTGACTGCCTGTAATCTGTAGCCACACAAGCATATACAATCCTCACTCCTCCAATACTGGGTACAAGAATACTACTCTGTGTCCAAGCTGACAAAACCTCTCAAAGTGGGAGTTGAAACTTGACCACTAAACCACCAAAGAGTATACTACAAATATGTGAAAAATGTGAAAAAATCAATATTCTTTTGCCTTAAAATTGAGTGGAAACTCAAAATATATCACTAATACCTCATAAAGCATAGACAAACACTAAGTGTCTCAGTAAATAGATCCACAAATGGAATACATGCACTTCCAAAAACTAGCAAACTGGCTCAGTCCTGAACGAGCGGCTCTATGGACTTGTACCTATCCAAAAATTTTGCAAACCTATGAACCTACTACGTGCAAGCTATACCTATCTAAAGATATATCGGCATGCATACATATCATGAGACTATGCAAAATCGTGTTAGAAACTACTATGTGGAATGCGAGAGAAAATCATATATAGTCTGCACTACAAGAAAACACAACCTGTGAGAAAAACATCAAGAATTTGTTGCACTACCTCATCAATCAAAAAACATGTACACCAGAAACCAAACAGAAATCACAAACCAGCTACATGTGGTCAAAATCACTGTCCAAGAGTCGGCTCACGAGGAAAATTGCTTTGGGATGGTCTGTTGGAGCCGCTATGCACCGATGGATGTGTGCTTCCAAATTGGAAATGTGGGGAATCATCAAAGCTGAATCACCATCAAGGGGAGGCACTCTAGATGCGGGGCTAGAGGAGAGCCCAGGACGCTTTCTCTCTCTCTTTGCTATTGAAGCAGAAAAAAGTGCTTGATGCTGATTCTTGCCATCAGAAAAAAGGACACTAACCCAATAACCACCAAATTGATGTCAAAATTGTGGATAAGAATGCCAAAAATCAATGCCCAAAAGAAGAAAATCTATCCAGAAGAAACTCCCTCAACTAGGATGTCCTCGCTTTCCAATGTCAAGAGCTGCCATAAATCACCAACTTCAAGCCAAGGCAAATCATCAATAAGAAGGTGTCACCAAAGTCATAGCTGTTAATGATGGGCCAAGGCCATCGGACAAGAGCATGAATTTCTCCCTCTTGCTGATCTTTTGTCAATGATGAGATGCCAAAGGTAATCTTTGAAAGTGAATCTCACTTGTTTCTCTCACTACCAAGTGTGTGTACACACTCTTAAGAGAGAGAAAAAATAATTTTCTCCTCTGTGTTCCTCTCTGCTTCACAGCATTGAGCTTTGTGTGTGTGTGTGAGCAACACTTAATAATTTCCTTCCTCTTTGCTTTGCATTGGAGAAGCCTCTCTTTGCTCAACCCCAACGCCTTGCTTCTCTTTGCCTTGGCATATTCTATTCCCCTTCTCTTGATGTAGCCCTTCAAAAGGAAGCCTTTCTTTGCTTCATGCCCTTCAAGTGATTGATTTTTCTTGCTCAAAGTGGGTTGTTCAAGGCCAGTATTGCTCCCTTGCTTGGCTACAATTTCCAATGTTCAAGCATTCCAAATTTTTTAGTGCTATTGAAACTACTTGCTTGCCTTGATAAATTGCCCAATATCACTTTGTAGCACTGCAAAGCACAAGTCTTTTCTTTGCTTGTGAGCGGCTACAACTCAAATCTCTGCATTTCTGCTCGATTCTCATCGAGTTTGTGTGTTTTACAAACAAAACCACACACAAGATTCCAAGATTCTAAGATTCACCTTGTCACTCGATTTTTTGATATGCTCAATTGCAATGCCAAGATTTACAATGCAATGGGTTGCCTCCTGTACTCAATTCCCTATACTCAATCTCTCTAGACTTTTTGACTGAGCACTCAATTCCCTATAGATACCATTTGGAGAGGTCCTTTTATGCTTTTCAAGATTCCAAGCTTCTCTTGGGGGGGTTGCACATGCCGATGGGTAAGCCAAGCACCGAGAGCCATCAGATCACCTCCTAATCCAATTCTACCGTGTTGGATTTTCCACTGCCAATCTCAAACCTCCATAGCCAAGCTCAACGCCTTTAATCTCATCTGTAAGCAATCACACGCGCTAATATCCAAGCCATAGCTGTGATACCAATTATTGAGTGCAATGCACCAAATCCGTATATTGTGGTGTGCAATTTGGTCATGCAAGAAGGGAAGAAGGAGAAGGTGAGAGAACTATTGCGTGGGTAGAGTTGTCCTCTAAATGAGGAGCTCCTTATTTTTGGTATATGTACAAGAATAAGTTCATGGTGAGTGGGTGGGAGCCCATAGCTTGGGAGGCTAGGCAAGGCACAGAGGACTTTACCCCAACAGTTAGTCTCGTTCTCACTCATCTCTTAACACACTTTCGAGAAGTAGTTGTCAAAACACAAATTCACAAGTTACGACAAGGCTATCACCCTCCTTCATTATTTGGAGAAGGAATGACAAAGCTTTTCTTTGAGGGTATTTACCAATATCATGGGCTTCCATGTGACATTGTTTCAAATCAATCCCCACATTTTATATCAAGATTTTGGTAAGACTTGTCCAAGATTCAAGTAGTAAAGATTAACCTCTCTTCATCAAATTATCCATCAAGGGATGGACAAAGAGAGATAGTGAATCAAGTCTTAGAGAAAAATATTTGATAGACAATCAAATATCATCAAGATGATTGGATAAAATTGTTGTCTCTAGATGAGTTTTTCTACAACAACACTATTTATGCTTCTACTTGATATATCCCATTCTTTGCCAATCATGGACATGACCCAAAGATGGATGTCCACATGAGGCTCAATAGTGGTATAAGAGTGTTGCAGACAAACATCAAATACAACATCCACCATGAAAGATTGGGGATCAAGTGTGGCTTCTCTACCATGGCCAACATTCATTTTTCCCTTTCCAAAAGCTAGATTATCAAGGACTTGGACCATTCAAGATAATTGGCTTAGAGAACCTAGTCACATTTTATCTCATGTTCTCACAGTCTATGCAGATTTGTCCATTCCTTGTTTTAGTGTTTAGCCTTGTCATTGGTCCAAAATCCTTGAGTACCATCAACAACACCCATCAATCCTTGCTCCCATACCAAGAAGAAAAACCTCTCCTCATGGAACTCGTCGCTAGAGGAGGGGGTAATGTCACAGATGCTTGAGAGTTGTTCTTCTTAGGTCTCCTACAATAATCCACTAGAAGATTCTAGAAGGCTTAGAATATTATAGAAGAATGGTGTGAAAGTTTCCAAAAGATTGAGGAAAGTATTGGAAGGTTCTAGAAGATGGCTTTCATCATCACTTATGTCATCTCCTACATCATCACTTATACCATTGCCTACATCATCGCATATGCCATCATCTACATCATCATTAGAATGTTCTAGAAACATCTAGAAGAACCCAAAAGATTATAGAAGGTTCTAGAAGATTCTAAAAGCATCTACTAGATTCTAAAAGGTTCTAGAAGTAGCTATAAGACTCTAGAAAGTTCCAGAAGTTTGAGAAGAATCTAGAAGGTCCTAGAAAGTTCTAGAAGCTTGAAGGATTTTAACCTCCTTAAGCTTGAATACCACACTTTACCATATATTTTTGAGGATTGTTCCATTTAGATTGCTTTTTTGTACAAAAAAATACACAAAACAAGGGAAAATTAGAGATTTTGGATTGATGGTATTTACACTAAACACACACACTTAGGAGTTATTATTTTTCATTTTTTTCAATATATATTTTTATAAGGGCAAATCAAGTTGATTTTGTCAAAAAATCACACATTAATCTATAAACACTTGATTTAATCCACAAACATTGCTCTTTAAATAGCTGTTGGATTTGCATTTGGAATGCGTTTCCCCTCCTAGTTAGAGTCCTCTAGTATGGAAATTTGTCGTCCAAGCAATGTGGGACACGAGTTAAAAGCATTTTCATATCCCTAGGTGATGATAGAAATGAGTGTAGCATTAAGAGAATCGTTACCCAAGTCGCCTGCAGAGGGTAAGAACCTAGAAGATACTTAACCTCCTTAAACTTGAGGAAGAACCTAGAAGACTCTCAACCTCTTTAAGATTTAGTATAAATAGAGGAAAATCCTTGAAGATTCTTAACCTCCTTAAACTTGAGGAAGAACCTAAAAGGTTCTTAACCTCCTTAATCTTGAGAAAGAACCTAGAAGATTCTTGACCTCCTTAAGATTTAGTATAAATAGAGGTCTTGGGTTACAAGCCCCTGAGTCTTCTCAACACCAGCTATGAGGCTCCTGCTCCTACAAGGTAAGCCCTCTTCCAATTTTTGTCTTCTGTGTGATTCTTGTAATGTAATGTAATAGTTTTAATCAAGTATCAAGTCTTGTAATCAAGATAAAGTAGCGTAATAAAGTTCCAAGCTCTTGTATTTTGTGAGCACCTCCTCTAACTCTATTCTAGTTCAAGACACGCTCATAACAACAGGACATAAAAGTGTCCTTTCAAGACTTTGAGGTAAAAACTTTCATTACACTATAGAATTGTTCTTTTTACAAAAAAAAATCCTGAACATGAGATTAAGTGGCCACTACTTATGGAAACAATGAGTAATCTTATTCCTTTGGGTCAATCCTAGAATAAGATTGATAGAGATTTATCTAAATCATATAAATATTTTTCTTATAAACTTCAATAATTTGTTGATAACATGTATCATTATCCTAGCGGCTAATGTTTTTCCTAGGCATACTATTAAATAAAAGAATCATAATTTTCTCATTTTTCTGACCTACCATCAACATTTATATAGCCATTCTCATTATTAAAACTAATTATAACCTTTCTTATTTAACGTTGGATCTATAGATGTATGGGTAGTCATTAAACCTATCAAAAGCTCCCAGCTATGAGAAAATTTGGCGCAATAAAGAAGTAAAAAAAATTAGCCATGCAAAAACTAAGTTCCACGTTATGTCCTTTATAATCCTTTGAAGTACCATCCATGTATAGCCAAATGTAGAGGGTATGATTAAATATCAATATATGCTATAATTCAAACATATTTGTCCTATCAAATTAGCAATGCCAAAGGACCTATACTTACTAACTCAAAGTGATTTTATTTAAGTTGAATCAAAGAAATTTTAATTCATCCCTGTATTGTTAGCTATATGGGGGTGTTAAGTGCCCCAAAAAATCAAGGAAGAATACATATATGTTATAGAGTCTACCTACAAGAATAAAATGTCCATAGATTTGTTAAAGCTACCACTATAAGAGGAAAATTTGGAACCGTTGTTATTACCACGGATTAACAAATAAAAACAGAGAGAGAGAAAAATGTGTTTCCGGTAATAGAGACGGAAATAGACACAGCAATGATTTGTCAGCAATAGATGTGGTAATAGTCGCCTATATATTTTTGCATCTATTGCCATGCCTATTATTGTTGATATTACCGTTATACGGCTTATAAAAAAAAAGGTACTCATTTGGGCCACCCCAAACAAGCACCTTTATTTTTTATCTGCATAAAAAAATATAAAACATCAATTGCATTTTGAAAATGTATTGAAAAAATAAACAATAGACTTAGAATATACCTTACCTTGATAATTTAAAGTACAAAAGAGAAATATTTTTTAAAAAATACAAATAAGATCAAAATTTTACTTGAGTTGTGTATAAATTTGCTCATATAATTTACTTTGTGCCACATTCGCACTTTCAAAGATGACTACAAAAAATTATCTATTTGTCCAAATCCTCCGCCTCCTCCTCCACCTCCTCGTCCTTGTCCACATGTACATATGTTTTATCACCCTGAATCTACATTAACCCAAAATCAAATTAACCAAATTGATAACTCAAAAAAATTGATACAATATAATTTTTCCACACTCATCCCCTATAGAGATATGATTGCTGAGTTGAATTACTTGCGAGAGATGTGATGGTTCTCCAACAACCATCACCAAGTATCAAAATTTTGTGTGTCACTCTCAATACTTATCATCTCTCTGGTCGGGCGACTCAGAGTGATATTTTTCTAGTTTAGTAGTAACAAAAGAAAATCATAAAGTAAAACATTTTGCTAATCAATTTAGGTTCCAATTGAAAAAAACTTACATATTTGTTCTTCCAAGATGCTTTTCCTCTTGAACCATAGTGTGTGGGAGTTTGTCTGGCTCAAGCATCGTGTTGTTGATGACAGAATGAGCCTGTTGCACCTTGTTCACCCTTTTTCTACATTACTGACTCCCACTCCGCATTTGCCATGTTACTATCACGATAGCTCTTGTCTCAATTCGCAACCTGGTTGGCCACTATGGGCCGTACACTTGATTTCATGTTTTTTAAATTTTTTTGACATAGCCCTCTAACCATTGTGTTGAAAAACGCTCATTAGAGCAATTTTGATGAAGCGTGCATGATGGGTCTATTGATCTTTGAATTTTACAAAAACTATTCTTAAACGTCAAATGTATAAGAATTTAAAGATGCATTAAAATTCCCTACCTTGTGCTGTACCAAAGTCAACTTTTCCGCCATACTCTACTCTATAATAGCATCCATGCGTGTCTAGCTAATGTCCTTGCCCTGTACGTTTGGAGAAGCACACTCCAAAAGAGGGGAGTCTATCCCCCCTACACTACCGAAAAAAGCAAAGCCATAGGATCCTTTGTCGCTCTACCTCTCAGGACACTTGCTAGCAACAAACATCAGGGTGCACTACCAGAAGAACTTCTTTGACCACTATCCAGCGATGCTCGGGTAGAGCAAGTGTGCAATGGAATGGCATGGGGCCCTTTGGTGGAAGGGGAGTCACACCATATAATGAAAGGGAAGTAGGTTGGTAAGAAGGGACCATAGAAGGAGGTTCAATCAGTGTGAGACTCTGGACGCAGGGAGTCCTTCCATGGATCCCGCATGACATGGTCTACTATGAAAGACATTAGGATTCAAGATGATGAAGAGTGTAGCAACCAAACAGTCCCTCCGTCAAACAGAGGTACTCATCTCGCAAAAAGAGTGCATGTTGGAGGTCTGGATCTACCACTGGCAAAGGAACCTGGAAGATGGGCTGGCATCTCCATAGGTGTAAAAGAGGAATGTTTTCTCAGGAATTGGGTCCATTGGAGATGATGTCCACCCTAGATGGGGGCCCCATCTAGGAAGTGAACCAACCAAAGGAAGAATGACTGGGTTGCTCCCCACTAGGTTGTTTCTCGTCCAAAATCTACATTAAAGGTAGGTAATTATTAGGATATCTTACACATATATATACCATTAGACCTAAGTATGGTCTAGTAGTGCAGACCTTTACGTAGTACATATCTCTATCTAATGTATAGAGAGGGTAACTACACCCGTGGTTTAGAATATTGTTTATTTCAAGGAGTAGTGGAGTGGGATTAACAATGCTAAGTTGACACCGGTCCATATCAAGCTTGCAAAAAGCTCAATAAAGGTTTATACATAGGCAAGTTGCGAAAATACATTACTAAGACCATAGTTCTTGAGATGGTGTCCCCTGAACGCTGTAAAAAATCATGCCAACCAAAATAATAAATCACAGTCCCACTTACCCTATTGCAATGAGAAACTCCAATCTTTCATATATTAGATGGGTGCATCTCTTTCCTTTTATCTCCCTCTTTATCCCTTTCTCTATCTCACCCCCCTCATCTCCCTATTCTCTCATCCCCCTCCCCTCCCCCCCCCCCCCCCCCCCCCCCCCCCCCCCCTCCTCTCTCTCTCTCTCTCTCTCTCTCTCTCTCTCTCTCTCTCTCTCTCTCTAATACATTTTGAAAATGTATTGAAAACAATAAATAATAGACTTAGAATATACCTTACCTTGAATAAAAAAAAGTACAAAAGAGAAATATTTTTTAAAAATACAAATAAGATCAAAATTTTACTTCAGTTGTGTATAAATTTGCTCATATAATTTATTTTATGCCACATTCGCACTTTAAAAGATGACTACAAAAAATAGTCTATTTGTCCAAGTCCTCCGCCTCCTCCTCCTCCTCCTCCTCCTTTTCCATAGGTACATATGTTTTATCACCCTGAATCTACATTAACTCGAAATCAAATTAAACAAATTGATAACTCAAAACAATTGATACAATATGATTTTTCCACACTCACCCCCTATAGAGATACGATTGTTGAGTTGAATTATTTGCGAGAGATGTGATGGTTCTCCAACAACCATCACCAAGTATCAAAATTTTGTGTGTCACTCTCGACACTTGACCATCTCTCTGGTCGGGTGACTTAGAGTGATATTTTCCTAGTTTAGTAGTAACAAAAGAAACCCATAAAGTAAAACATTTTGCTAATCAATTTAGGTTCCAATTGAAAAAAACTTACATATTTGTCCTTCCAAGATGCTTTTGCTCTTGAACCATAGTGTGTGGGAGTTTTTTTGGCTCAAGCATCGTGTAGTTGATGATAGGATGAGCGTGTTGCAGCTAGCTTGTTCACCATTTTTCTTCATTACTGACTCCCACTCCGCATCTGCCATGTTACTGCCACGATAGCTCCTATCTTAATTTGCAACCTTGTTGGCCACTATGGGCTATACACTTGATTTCTTGTTTTTTAATTTATTTGGACATAGCCCTCTAACCATTGAGTTGAAAAATGCTCATTGGAGCAATTTTGATGTAGCGTACATGATGGGGCTATTGATCTTTGAATTTTACAAAAACTATGCTTATACATCAAATGTATAAGAATTTAAAAATGCATTAAAATGCACTACCTCATGTTGTACCAAAGTCCACTTTGCCGCCGTACTTTTCCTGTACGTTTGGCGTAGCACACTCCAAAAGAGGGAAGTCCATCCCCCCATGCACTACCGAAAAAAGCAAAGCCATAGGATCCTCCGTCGTTCTGCCTCTCACGAAACTTGCTGGTGACAAACATCAGGGTGCACTACCAGAAGAACTTCATTGACCACTATCTAACGATGCTCGGATAAAGCAAGTGTCGAATGGAATGGCATGGGGCCCTTTGATGGAAGGGGAGTCACACTTTATAGTGAAAGGAAAGTAGGTTGGTAAGAAGGGACCATTGAAGGAGGTTCCATCATTGCGAGACTCTGGACGTAGGGAGTCCCTCTCTGGCTCTCACATGACATGGTCTACTGTGAAAGAAAATAGGATTCAAGATGATGTAGAGTGTAGTAGCCACACAGCCCCTCCCTCAAACGGACGTACTCGTCTCGCAAAGAGAGTGCATGTTGGAGGTCTGGATCGACCACTGGCAAAGGAACCTGGAAGATGGCTGACATCTCCATAGGTGTAAAAGGGGCATGTTTTCTCAAGAATTGGGTCCATTGGAAGCGACATCCACCCTAGATGGGAGCCCCATCTAGGAAGTGAACCAACCAAAGGAAGAATGACTGGGTTGCTCCCCAGTAGGTTGTTTCTCGTCCAAAATCTACATTAAAGGTAGGTAATTATTAGGATATCTTACACATATATATACCATTAGACCTAAGTACGGTCTAGTAGTGCAAACCATTAAGTAGTACATGTCTCTATCTAATGTATAGAGAGGGTAACTACACCCGTGGTTTAGAATATTGTTTATTTCAAGGAGTAATGGAGTGGGTTTAACAATGCTAAGTTGACACCAGTCCATATCAAGCTTTCTAAAAGCTCAATAATGGTTTATCCGTAGGCAAGTCCAAAAAGTACATTACTAAGACCATAGTTCTTGAGATGATGTCCCCTGAACCCTATACAAAAGCATGACAACCAAAATAATAAATCACAGTCCCACTTACCCTATTGCAATGAGAAACTCCAATCTTTCATATATTAGAGGGGTGCGTCTCTTTCTTTTTATCTCCCTCTTTCTCCCTTTCTCTATCTCACTCCCCTCGTCTCCCTATTCTCTCACCCCCCTCCTCTCTCTATTCTCTCCCTCTCCCTCCCCTCTCTCTCTCTCTCTCTCTCTCTCTCTCTCTCTCTATATATATATATATATATATATATATATATATATATATATCCTTCTCGAGAAGGAGAGAGATATGTAGATAGAGATCTCTCTCTCCCTCTCTCTCTCTCTCTCTATAGAGAGAGAGAGGCTAGAGAATAAGAGAGGGAGGGATAGAGAGAATGAGAAAAGGAAGAGAGATAGAGAGATATGAAGGGAGGAAGAGATATATATATATATATATATATATATATATATATATATATATATATATATTCTCTATTCTCTCCCTCCCTCTCTCTATTCTCTATTCTCTCTTCTCTCTCTCTCTCTCTCTCTCTCTCTCTCTCTACCCCTAGCGCCTCCTCCATAGTCCCCTCTGGGTGGGGGGCAGCTCTATGGGGATGTGTTAAGCCCTAAGCATATCCTGAGCTCTGCACGTTGCAACTTTGTAGCTCTTGGAACCCTGTCAAAGCCGTCGCTGCAACTTTGCAGCTCTCAAAACCTTTGTAGCTTGGCACCGTGTCAAAGCCATCACGTCCTTTGCAAATATGCACTCTCAGCAGCCTGTCAAAATTGTTGCGTCATGTCAGACCTCACGCCCAATCAGGGGCTCTAATTGAAGCATCGATCGAGTGCAAGATTGAAGTTCCTCCATCTCTGTCTTGTGTGAAGGGAAGAGGGCAGTCTATTGGTCTATAAGAGCAAGAATAGAGGACTTTAATCTATTATTAAAGATTAAATACGCAGAGGGGCTAGGGCTAGGGTGCCTATCAGGAGTCCTCTCACTCGTGTCAACCGCCCCATAAGCATAAACCCTTTTAAGAAAACCTACTCCACTAGAGAGGGTAACACCTCTGCAACACAAATAGTGTAATTCTCCACTCCCAATGAAGGATCTGCCTACCAAGGAAAAAACATCACTCCTAAAGACTCCCACGGGAACACGACCAAGTTCCGCTCTATTGTCGTAGTAGCCTCGAACAAAGTCGACCGCATTGAACAATTGCAAGTAGACCTAGATAGAGTTTTAGAAGTAAATTGTGACCTCAAGGTTTGTCTTAGCAAACTTGAGGCATAATTTGATTCTATGGTAGATCTCACAACAAACAAGGTGAAGAAAGTTGAAGAAAAGATCACCCAAGCTCACTCGGCTACACACGTTGTTGTGTTGTAACATGTACATAGTGGGAACACATGCTACAAGATATATCTTGCAACTTTTTAGATACGTAATTATATTTCCTAAAAAGTGCATATGCATATCTAAGTATAATAATAAGCTTTCTATATCATCCTATTATTTATCTCAAGGGTAATAAATTCTTACTTTACCATCAAAAAGTACTATGGAAAAAGATTCAATAGCTCCGTCTCTATAACTTGGGGCAAAAAGCATTGATTCTTTATTTCTACTATCTCATTATCATCTCACACCCTAGCTATATTCTATATCTAGGATAAATTCCAATATATATATATATTCTATGTATTTTACATATTTTTCTTATATTTCTTTTTAAATAGTGACTAGGAAGGAATCAAATCCTAGTGGGACACTAGGTGGCATGATTTTCAAAGATATACTTATTTTAATGCATTATTGCAAGCATGAATACAAAAATTTGTCAAGGAGCAATGTCATTCTTTCATATGGCATGAGGTGTCCATTGGAATCAAATAAAAGTTTAGGATAAGGGTACCACAAGAAGACTTTTTTTGCCAAAAATGTACCCTATTTTGATTATTTTTTTACACAAGGTTCCAATCCGAATTGGAAAACGTATATAAAATGCGTAGTAAATGAACTGAATTTTTTGCCCATATTTTTATTTTCTTATTTGAAGCCACGGTTGAGGATATATGATCAAAATACTGGACCCCACTCTTCCCACTTCATGTAGGGACAACTCATTTCCAACTTTTTCAATTTTTGTTCACACTGGCTCTTCTCTTCTTGTGTAGACCCTTGGGGGTTCCCTTCACCTATAAAACATGACCTCTTCTTCCTTGAAAACCATTCAAGTGATTGATGAGAGGAATTCATGAGAAAGTGAGTAGTAATGCCTAATTGTACTTAGCCATTAACATAAGCCTAAGCCTACACTTTTTCCTAGAGGAAGACTAGCCATCCCTGTAAGCTATCCTTGCCAGGTCAACTCTAATCAAAGAAGGTTTTGGACTTGGTGTATCGGTCAAAGTTGAATCCTTCCTTCTTCTTCTCTCTCCATCAAAAATGGTGCCGAAGGGTTTGTCAAGTAAGATGTGTTCTACATTGATATTTTGTTTATTTCTTGTTGTTTTCTTTTTATCGCTAATCCCACATATATATATCTAATCTCATCTCCTTAACTAAACCTATCTCTCTCACTCTTAGAAATTCATTCTCTCTACAAGTTCTAGGTTCTCCTTGCTACAAGTACATCTCTCCCCACAGTATCCTTATTGCCTACGGACAAGAATAGGGCCTGGGAGGGAAACTTCTCATCTCTTCACTTCTCTCATATCTACATTTGGCACATACTAGAGTTATCCTAGATGAATAATCCACATGATGAGAATTTCTATCGCTTCCACTTTGTGCGATCTATTAGAACTAACGTATAGATTAGTCGTAAACTACACTTTCAACAACGTATAGTGTTTCTCTTTGGCCCAAAAAGGCTCAATGAAATACTTCTTTCACCAAATCCCATCGTACTACCTCTTATAGACTATAACTTTTCTGTTGATGTAAGTGTAGTTATCTTGCTATGAACCAAAAGGATTTCTACACATAATTAATTAATCCCAGTCACTAGACAAAACATATGTATTATGGTAAGCACAAAACTACAATTCCAAAGAACAATTCGTAGCCTGTTTGGTCGGCAAAGATTGAACGTCATTAACTCATCTATTAACACCCTTTCGTATTACCCATGATACGATATGACCATAGCCTTGATGTTTTCATCTTTGTGTTCTTTTGATATTCTCTTTTATGTTCTTTCTTTGTGTGTGTGAGTGTAAGAGAGAAAGAGTGGGGATTCTTCGAATGTACTTCCTTCCAAACCCTAGACTGCATGGCATCTATGGTTTAACTCCTCCATATAGTTGTTGGAGTTCTCTCACAGTCAGAAGCCCGGTGCTTTCCTCGCAAGACTGCAAATTTCTCAACATATTTTTGGTGAACCCGACGTGAAACTACCAGGGTGTGAGTTTGTGGGTAACCATGGGGGATCATGTTGAGAAACAGGGTATGCATTTTGACCAAGAAACAATGCAAATGGTTCAAGAATTTACAATGTTCATGCAACAACAACATGCGACTAAAAGGAGGGATATTTCAGCAACGAAGTCCATACAAGTAGTCGTCAATAGAATGGATCAGTTCAATGGAAAAGATGTAACCAAGTACTTATGCGAGTATATTAAGGAGATGGAGTTGCATCGCATGTTAAAAGGTGAGATGATTCAAATCTTTGAGCTATTTGTTGCTCCACAAATTAGAGAACATGTTAGGGGAATTAAAGATGGGCATGGGAGAAATTGGGAAGAACTCAAAGTAGCTTTAAAGGAGGAATATTTCATGGAGGACTCTGAGAGAGTGACCAAAAGGACATTCTTAGAATGGGTAGTCAAGCCAAAGCAAGGACTATCCATAATAGAGCTACTTAGGGAATTTGAGTTGTGTTGCACAACTCACCAGGACAAAAAGAGCCACACTCGATGCAGAGAAGATAGATCTTTTCTTACAAGCTGCAAGTAAAGAGTTTCAAAACAATTTGAGCTTCTTATTGAAGATAAAGATGCTGATCAAGGACCAAAGAGCAACTGGCATGAGGTTGAAGGTGCTGTCTCAGTGCTTGCCAAACGACAAGGAAGAAGGGACAAGATGGTAGTAAACACTACAGCTTTGGACAAACTGGTAAAGCCTACTTTTATCGCTCCTAAGTTTGATGAGTCCATGATAGATGAGCTTGTGAAGAGAATGCATGACTTGAAGGTGATGCTTGCAAATCTTGAAGAAAAAGGCCAACCGTCAGGGCCACCTCCTAGGCAAAGACAACAGCCCAAAGAAGGGTTTGTTAGTAGATGTATTTGGTGTGATAGTACAAACCATGTAAGAAGGGATTGTGACGATTTTAGTGATGCTTTGTCAAAAGATGTTTTCTTTTTTTAGGATGGTAAAATACACTTAAGAGAGACAGGTCTACCCTTGAGAACTAACTTTGGGAAGGGGAGAATGCAAAGCTTAGTTAAAGATATGGAAACTAACCATGCCACCTCTTCAGCTAAGGCAGCTACTTATGGAGTAAAAATTGAGCATCTTAGTGATGAAGAGGTGAGCGACCATCATGGTCAAATTTGATCAATTTCCATGCAATTAGCTAAAAAGGGAAATCTTACAAAAGAGCTTCTACATGAAGCAGGTGATTGCATACGTCTAGAAACAGGAT
Source organism: Adiantum capillus-veneris (assembly GCF_014529385.1). Classification (NCBI taxonomy): domain Eukaryota; kingdom Viridiplantae; phylum Streptophyta; class Polypodiopsida; order Polypodiales; family Pteridaceae; genus Adiantum; species Adiantum capillus-veneris. The sequence goes on from NC_140939.1 coordinate 144,799,688, forward strand.
GGAATGATCCAGTGGACTAATTGTCAGTGCATGCCTACATTAAAAGTTGCCAACAAAATGAGGCTATAGTAGAAGAGAAGCACAGAATGAGAATGCTGATGAATGACCATCAAAAAGAGATTCTAGAAGTGGAGGAAGAAGCGACTCAATGCCTTCTCAAACACCCTCGACACAAAGAGCATCTCCACTTGAAGTACTCATGGAGGAGTCTACAATAGGAAAGAAGAAAGAGCCAACAAAAGGTAAGACAAAAGGCCCAACTTATAAACTACAATCTGATATTGAGGTTGCTACAGATTTAAAAAAAGTCTTGGAGGAAATGATTTTGAATAGAAAGATTGAGTTCACTCTGGGAGAAGTCCTTGGCATTGCAAAGTGCAAATTCCACGAGGAGATCATTGACATCATCAAGAGAGAGAGGAAAAACTCTTTCTGAGGTTGCTTGTTTACCACAGGTTGACGGAGAAACCTTGAAGACACAAGAGATGCAACTGCAAATTAAAGAGGATGATGGAGCTCTAATAGGATGCTACCAATCTAGTCGGAGAGTGAAGCAAGTGCATTTCTCAAATGATGATGAACAAGTTGAAGCTATTCCGCTACTATTCATGAAGTCACTGGGCAAGGGCTCACTACAGAAACTTTGGTCAAGGTAGTTGATCTTGAAGATCCATTTGTTCCCTTGATTGACCATGGTTCAGAAATATACATCATGTCAAAAAGTCTTTACATCAAGTGCAAATGGCCGATGGACATAGATCATGGTTGGATGGTAAAAGTGGCAAAAAATTCATTCAGTGAATTGTATGCAGCATGTCCAGGTGTGAAGGTGACAAAACCAAGTTTAAATAATTCTAAAAAGATTGGGAATATCTTCACAAAGGAGTCTTTTCAAGAGTTGCAAATTGGTTGCGAGGAGTTTCTAACACAGCAAAGTGCTTCAAAGGAATGCTTTCAAAGCATGGTAAGGATTTTGCATTTGAGCCAAATGAGATAGGATGTGATGATCCTTCTATTGTAGCTCCTATGGTAATTTTCACAATACCTCATGTGCCTTGGAATTTGTGGCCTATTCCGATTCTAAAGGCTCATTTGCCAAAGTTAGTGGAGCTACTGAACGAGAAGATCAAAATGAGAATTTTGGAGCCTTCTTGTGCTCCATACTCAAACAGGTGGTTCATAGTTCCAAAGAAGAATGGTTCTCTATGCTTCATCCAAGATATGCATTGAGTGAACAAGGTGACAATTAGAAATGTAGGTACAGGTCCAATTGTGGATGAGTTTGCAGAGGCGTTTGCAGGGAGGGCAATCTACTCAATGGGGGATCTCTACTTAGGGTATGATCATTTTCATCTTGCAATCAAAAGCAAAGACTTGACAACCATGAGGACACCTTTGGGTTTGGTAAGGATGTGTACCTTGCCACAGGGATCAACCAACTACACATATGAGGAATAGGTTGAATAAGTTCTTATGTGACTTTATTTCTCAATGCCTTCCATTGATGATTTGCCTATCAAAGGATGTGAAGAAAGTGAGAAAGATGAATCTTTGGATTTCAGGGGATGTCGTAGGTTTGTGGTAAATTACATAAATGATTGTGATAAAATTTTGTCTAGGTTGGAAGAAGTGAATCTTACATTGTCAGGGAAAAAGTCTATATTTGGTGTCAATGAAGTGCTCATTGTGGGGCCCATGTGCGGGCCATATGATAGGAAACCTTGTCCAACAAAGGTAGATGCCATCCAAAGAATGAAAGAAACATGCACTAGCATCACAAGGTTAGAAGGTTTCTAGGAGCATGTGTCTTTTATGTTATTTGGATTCCACATTATGCACATGTAGTTGATCCTCTTTATCAATTTCTTAGAAAGAATCAAAAGTTTAAATGGACAGAATAACATGTAAAAGCCATGGAAAAACTGAAGGAGTGGCTCCAGTGAGCACCAACTTTGAGAAAGGTAGACTATGAGTGTCAAAGGTCAGTAATTGTGATAGTAGACACCGGTCCTACAAGGATTAGATGGGCAACAGGGCAAGATGACGAAGAAGGCCACAGGTATGTGGTGAGATTTAGAGCAAAGGTACTAAGTGCTCGCCAAAGAAACTATCCACAGATAAAGAGAGAGTTATGGGGTATGGTTACAGCTTGAAAAATGGGAAACACTACCTAGTTGGTGCATGTGTGGGGTGTAGAAACAGATTGTGTACCACTTCTTGCGATGATTACAAGTTGCTCAACGCCAGACATTGCTATGTTGCGGTGGATTGCCTACATTAAGTCCTTAAACCCTGATTTTAAGCACATTGCAGGTAAAGACAATATAGTGGCAGATATGCTATCAAGGGCCAAGTATGAAGATGAGTCACAGATGATTGATGAGGAAGATGATGTGGGCACAAAGTTCTATTCCATCTCTCATTTCAAAGGTAACAATGTTTGCATGACTAATCCACTTGAATTGTTCTTGAAAGATCTTTATGAAGGTGATTGGCTTCTTATTGGAAGCTACTTGAGTACTCTAACAAAATAGGATGATTGGTCTGAACATGAATTCAAGAGGATACAGAGGAAAGAATATGGTTACTTTTTGAGGGATGATTACTTGTGGAAGCATCCTAGACAAAAGGGTGCTACACCACAAAGGGTTATATGCTCAATAGATTCAAGAAAATCTCATGCAAGAGTTTCATGAGAGTATATGGGATAGACACAGGGGTGTGTGGGAAACCTTCTCCAAGTTGAAAGAAAAATATTGGTGGAAGAGTATGTACAAAGATGTATCTCAATTTGTAGAGTCATGTGTAACTTGTCAATTTATTCAAATGTTTGACATCGTGATGGATTGCACCCTACATATCCACTAGCCGTGGACTATAAATGGGTTGTGGATCTAGTCACAATGCTTTTAGGACTCTGGCATATGAGATACTTGGTTCTTGCACGAGAGGACCTAACTAATCAGGTTGAAGGAAGAGCATTAGGAGCTAAAATCACAGAAGCTGTGTGCAAATTCCTTCTTGATGAGGTGATTTTCTATTATGGTTGTGTGGGAAAGATAACTTTAGACAGAGGTGAACTAAATGCCAAAGAAGCAAGGAAGTTCTTTTCCAGATTAGGAATCAAGATTTCTCTTACTACAGCTTACAACCCTGAAGACAATGAAAAGAGTGAAAGAGGGCATCCTCCTATCATCAAATCTTTAGCCAAGGCTTGCAAAGGAAGAGTTGGTGAGTGGCCAAAATTGTTACCATATGCTTTATGGACTGATTGTACAACACATTTCTCAGTAACTGGCTGCATACCTGCGGAGTTAATGAATGGTCAAAAGCCAGTGATGCCGATTGAAGATACAATTTCCACATGGAATGTTCTACCTTGGCAAGAGGGGCTTAGCAGGGAAGGTCTCCTTGCATTGCACATAAGGCAACTAGAGAGAAGACCTAGAGACATTGAGGCTGCAAAAGAACCACTCAAAAATGCAAGGTTGAAAAACACGCACTACTTTGATAAGCAACATTGGCTCATGAGCAAAGCAATTGAAAAAGGTGACTGGGTTTTAGTGTATGATAGTAGCCTTGATAACCAACACGCAGTCATGCGTTATTGAAAGCATGATTACAAAAAAATTTCAAGGATCAATGTCATGGTTTCATATGGCATGAGGTGTCAGTTGGAATTAAATAAAAGTCTAAGCTAAGGGGACCACAAGAAGACTTTTGCTGCCAAAACTGTACCCTATTTTGATGATTTGTTTACACAAGGTTCCAAAATGATTTGGAAAAAGTATATAAAATACAAGTCGTAGCTAATGAGCTGAATTTTCTGCCCATATTTTTACTTTTTATTTGGATCTACGGTTGAGGAGACATGATCAAACTACTGGACCCCAATCTATCCACTTCATGCAGGGACAACTCATTTCCAACTTTTCCAGTTTCTCTTCACACTGACTCTTCTCTTCTTGTGTAAACCCTTGGGGGTTCCTTTCACCTATAAAAGGGGACCTCTTCTTTCTTGAAAAACATTCAAGCTATTGATGAGAGGAATTCATGATAAAGTGAGTAGTAATGCCTAATTCTACTTAGCCATTAACATAAGCCTAAGCCTACACTTTCTCCTAGAGGAAGACTAGCCATCACTGTAAGCTATCCTTGGAAGATTAAATCTAATCAAAGTTAAATTCTTCCTCCTCCTTCTCTCTCCATCAAAAATGGTGCCGAAGGGTTTGTCAAGTAAGATGTGTTCTACATTAATATTTTGTTGATTTCTTGTTGTTTTCTTTTCATCTCTAAATCAACATATATATATCTAATCTCATCTCCTTAACTAAACCTATCTCTCTCACTTTTAGAAATTCATTCTCTCTACAAGTTCTAGGTTCTCCTTGCTGCAATTACATCTCTCCCCGCAGTATCCTTATTGCCTACGGGCAAGAATAGGACCTGGGAGGGAAACTTCTCATCTCTTCACTTCTCTCATATCTACATTTTGCACATACTAGAGTTATCCTAGATGAATAATCCACATGATGAGAATTTTTGTCGCTTCCACTCTGTGCGTTCTATTAGAATTAACGTATGGATTAGCCATAAAATACACTTTCAACAACGTATAGTGTTTCTCTTTAGCCCAGAAAGGCTCAATGAACTACTTCTTTCACCGGATCCCATCTTACTACCTCTTATAGACTATAAATTTTCTTTTGATGTAAGTGTAGTTATCTTGCTATGAAGCAAGAGGATTTGTACACACAATTAATCCTAATCACTAGACATAACATATGTATTATGGTAAGCACAAAACTACAATTCCAAAGAACAATTTGTAGCCTGTTTGGTCGGCAAAGATTGAACGCCATTAACTCATCTATTAACCCTTTCATATTACCCATGATACGATATGACCATAGATTTGATGTTTTCATCTTTGTGTTTTTTTAATAGTCTCTTTTATGTTCTTTCTTTGGTTGTGTGAGTGTAAGAGAGAAAGAGTCGAGATTCTTGGAATATACTTCCTTCCAAACCCTAGACTTCATGGCATTTATGGTTTAAATCCTCCATATAGTTGTTGGAGTTCTCTCACAAACTCTTACAGCCAGAAGCCCGCAGTGCCCATTTTCTTGCCGTGCGCGCTACTCGCACCTTTTATAGTTCTATCTTCTTCTGCTTGAGTTGGCCGAGGGTAAGATCTTTTGCAAACCAAGAGAAGCCTTGATTGCTCAAGGAATTCAATTCGGTCTGCTTTGGTCTTGAAAGTGAGGATCGCATGATTGGTGCGATGCTCATGTGTGATGGACTTGGTTGCTGTTGGATCCCACTCTATCATGTGGGTTGTTGTTTGGATGCGGGCAATGGATTCGTGGTTGAGGTCTCCCTCTCCTTTCCAGTCACTTGGTTGCCCACCAATGCGAACATTGAGGGCAATCTCCTCTCGTTGTTGTCATTCGCGTAGCGTGGCCACCACATGATCGTCCACCTTGTGGATAATGGCTTCTTGTATTTGATTCTTGATCGCCTTTGGAAGGGTGGTCTCCAGTGCTTCCTTTGTTTTGTCAAACTTGGTTTTCATTTGTTCCATTTCTTCCTTCTGATGGTTCTCCACTATAGTTAGCCGGGTCTCGATGGCGATGAGATTTTATTTCAGCTCGTCATTCTCCCTGCGCAGCCTGTCAACTTCATGCTGAAGGCGTATAACACTATCCGTTTTGGGGGGTGTTGTCACAATCCCCGCAAATGTGGGCTTGCCTCGGGATGAGGTGCATGTGGCCATTCGGGTGAACGCACCCTTTCACGGTTAAAGGTAGGGTTTTCAAAAAATTAACTTTCCAAAGAAGGTCGATGGTAAGTGTTCAGTGTCACAGAAGCCACGCTGTTGAGGGGGGGTGGGGGGTTGCAAGGCACCGCAGTAACGGGGTGACCGCCAGTGGTGGAGTGTACATGGGTTAAGGCAACACAGTGGCGGGCTGTACAGGGATTCGGCAGAGAAGGTAGCGCACTGGGATATGTAGAGGCGATAGGCTCGCTTGACTGCGGGCCTTGGGCGGTGCTGAGGCAATAACGCCCCCCCACAGGGCCACGCTCACCGAGGGGGAGACGCACAAAGAGGAGGCTTAGGGTTTCAAAGATGAGAGAGAGAGAGAGAGAGAGAGAGAGAGAGAGAGAGAGAGAGAGAGAGAGAGAGAGAGATAATTCAAGTCCAACGGCTGCCAGTATTAGTAGCGAGGTTCATTTCCATGAATATGATGATGATAAGATGGAGGATGATAAATTCAAAGATTATGAAGTCAATATATCCACAACGATAATTCTTTCTCTCTTTATTGATTTGGGAGCAACGGGCTTAGAATTGGATGACACTTCCTTTAGAGATATTCTAGAAGATGATTCATAAACATTTTGTCTACTTTAAGTTATGAAATATTTTTGTTGTGTCATCCATTCATCTCTCTCTCTCTCTCTCTCTCTCTCTCTCTAGCCATTGTTTCATGTTTTAATATCATTTTTTATTTTTTTGAAAATTTTAAATAATTATCTTAATTTTTATTCACAAGCAAAAGAGAGGGTAACAAAGGTTACTCATTTAGCAATCTAACACTTAGTAAACTCACTTTTAGAGTGATATAGTGAGAAAACCCTTAAAAATTGCAAAAAACAACACTCATTTTTTCACGTAGTTTAGGTTGGAAACTCATTCACAAAAACCAATTTAAAAGTGGAAATACAAATTAATATATTAATGAGAATTTTCTATTGATTTTTTCTTTGATCGAAGATGAAAAAGAAAGAGCTAATTGACACGAGTGGCGGTCAGAAACTCACAATTTGCGTGTCATTGGGGGGGGGGGGGGGGGGGGAGTTATAGGCGGCACGACAATGATGTTAAGGGGACCCACTCAGCTCTATGAAGAGTCAAATATGGTTTCTTATTGTGGGTTTTTGTTTTATTTTTTAATTCAAGGGATGGTCTAATGACAATGAGACTAGCTAAACGTGTTGGTTATAGTGAAGACCTTGAAGCTAACATGTGTGAGTTCAATAATCATATGTCCACTACATCATGAAGGCGTAGAGAGACCTACAAAATATTCGACATAATAGAATAAAACCATTAAACGTCAAATATGAATCCCTAATTATTCCCATAGCACGTAATCAAGATTATACGCAATCCACACACACACACACACACACATACACACAGCACTGGGTATAATCACTCCCCCATGCCTAAAGTGAGATAGCTTCCTCTAGGCATGTATTTATATTAATTCCAAAAAGGGATAGCTCATAATTGAGGCTATTTACATTCCACTTTGGGGATAAAGGATTGTATCGAGCTAACTAAAAAACCTAAGTATTGTTCGATTATTCTAATGTCTGCTGTCTGCTATCAGCCACCTGTCCACGACTTAGGTACATTGACCTGCTACATTACGCGCACATGACCATAAATGTTAATGTTCAACTTCTCAAAATCCATTCCATAACATACCTCGGGGTAACAAAAGCAATTGACCTCAATTGATCATAACGGTAGCAAAGTAATATGTGGTGGGGGAGTTGTAATATCACATAGAGTCCTACCTCACTAGGCGTAGGAACTCATCACACATGTAGATAACAATTATACATTAGGAAGAGAATGGGGTCTAGGAGGGCCTCTTTATTTGGCATTTTAAGGAAGTCAAACCTTTAGTATTAAGAAAGTGATCTAAGGATAGCTTTTGAATTCAAACAGGCTAAACGGCTAGTTTATTTGAATTCAAATTTCCCCCCAAAATGGAACTTAAAAGCTAGCAAGTAAAACCATATCATGTAGCATATCTATGGAAAGAGTTCAATGCATAGATTGCAGATCTATACTCTCTACTCAAATCGGAGATCATATGTGGGAGTTATGGAAGGCCAAAAATCATAAAATTGTCCACTTCCTTTTAGAAAAGTGCATCCTTTGACTAGTCTTACACATCTCTTACACACCCACCATTCTTGCACACACGGCATACAACTATTTGTCAAAATGTTAATCACTTCCATAAGATTATGAAAAAATAAAGAGGCCCTCTTAGAACCCATCCTCTTCTTGAATTCCTAGATCACTTGCATAACGGAGAGACCTGCCTATCAAAGGCATAGGAGCTCTAAGATGTGTTTGAATTAATTCCATAAAAACCAACCATTATTGTACCAATCAAGTCCAGTCATTGTATTCCATTCCATTTAGTGACAATCAAACATTCCACCAAAATTGCTGCTATGCAATGCCTTAAGGTGCCTCGTCATGCCTAAATGGGTTACTATGATTGTGGTATGCAAAAATCAAGTGTTGGTACATGGGGCTTAAAGTGGCTACAAGAAGTCGTTGACATTCTTTGACAGAGTGATTCTTATATTTAAGAAGATATCTATGATATTGTGTACCGGTGCATGTAGTAGTGAGATCATGATCAATGATTTATTTTGGAAATAATAATTCTTCATCATCTTTAAGTAAGGGTGGGTCAACAAAACAAGTGCAATAGGTGGGGTACCTTTAAATTTGCGTAACAAGCTAACATGAAAAGAGTTGTGGATGCGTCAATGATGTGAAATGTCAAGCCTGTATGCATTGGGATTAATGATTTCGGTGATCTTAAAGGGACCATAAAATATAGGGGCTAACTTGACCTTGGGGTGCTTTTTAATGTTCTTCAAATGATGCTTTTCAATATGCAACCAAACATAATCATTTAAAGTAAACTCAATGAACTTACGATTTTTTTGTTTGTTTATGTGGTGTAGCATGCTTGGGATTTTTGGATAGCTGTGGTGACTTTTTGCAAAATGTGAATGTGATCTTGTACAAGAGTGTTGGCTGCAAGAAATTACTAGTGAGGGTGGTCATAGGGATAGGCAACTTCTTGTCATAGACAATCACATAGGGAGCTTTGTTAGTGGCAGAGTACGAAGTGTTGTTGTAAGAAAATTAGAGGAGAGGAAGGTGTTGGTCCCATTTTACTTCATTATCTATGGTGTAGGCCCTAAGGAGGTCAAGGATAATACTATTTTGTAGCTTTAGTATGGTCATTACTTTCAGGGTGGAAAGCAGATGTGAAGTCCATTTTGGAGCCTAGGTTAGCAAACAATGCATACCAAAAGTGATTGCAAAATTGACCATCACGATAAAAAATTAATACTTTAGGAAAACCATGGTGAGGAAAAATGAGACTCGAAAACATTTTTGCAAATCGGGGTGCAGTTAGAGTCTTTTTACAGGGAATGAAGTATGCTTGCTTGCTAAACCTATCTACAATAGTCCACATCATATCAGTGTGTGAAGAGCTGGGTGTGATAAAATCCATTGAAATCTCTTTCTAAGGGCCCTTTGGAATAGGCAGAGGCATAAGAAGGCCATGAGTTTTACCATGGTGTCTCTTTACACATTGTCGTGCCATGGCACGTGCATAATGTGAAACTAAAATATATACCTCACTCTCAATGCTTTTGCTCTGTGCGACCAAATGCTATGATGTACATAGTGTGATATATGCGAAAATAGATGTCACGGTTGTAGTCGTGTACATACCTTGCCGGGAAAGCGAGGCCCTAGACGTGGGCACTGTGGCATGCCTTTTCACATAAATATATGCCTATTTTTCTTTAGAATGTACAAATGTCAAGTGTATCGAAGTGAAATGGTCGTTTTGCCTAGAAAGTTCAATGCGGGCCATCTCGGCCCAAAAAGTAGGTTTCATGCGCAGGCAGAAGAGATGCATCCAGAGTGCTTGGCCAGTGGAAAAACGAGGTTCATGATGAAATTTAATACCAATGGGATTTTTCAACATTTTTAGGGATTTTTCCTAGCTTGTTTGGGCTTTTTACGAGAAAAAATGCATTTTTGGGCTAAAAATGGTAAAAATGACCCAAAATTGGTAAAAAATGGCTCAAAATTCCACATCACTCACGGTGCCGTGACTATGAGGAGTGAGAGAAAATTTTAGAAGAGGAAGATCAGCATTATAATCTCCTCTGTGAAGGGATACAAAGTCGGTACCTAATGTATGCTAGTGTAGTCCCGTGCTATTCCAAAGCTCTATTCGAGGCTGTGAGGCCACCAGTTAGGGTTTCCCCTCTTCAATTACCTACTTGGTAAAGAATAATGAAGTTCTGAATCTTCCATGAAATGTATACAATGGATAATTGAAGCGTTTGTGTAGGGGTTTTATCAGGGCGAAGAGCACTTCAACTTGTAATTGGCAGTGAGGCTACACCAAATCATCAAACACACAAGAGTTTTGAGTTGATCTTGGTTCTTTTTCAAAGAGAAGATTTCATGGCTGGAGTTTTTTTCTTTTGAGTGTGTTTTTATCCTCAAATATTCTACAACTTGCTTGATTTTGCTGCGAACTCTCACAGTCGGAGGCCCGGTGCCGCACTTCGCACTTCTTGACACAAGTTGGATGAACACAATGCAAAATAGGCTAGGGTGAGGGTTAAAAAGCTTCATTGAAGGTATCACACAAAGTTTCAAAGCTAAGGAGAAACAAGAGCAACAAGAGGTTCCGTTTGATCCAGTCACAATGCAAATCGTTTTTCAAGCTTTTGGGGTGTTTATGCAGCAGTAGCAAGCTGCCAAAACGAGGGAGCTTTCCTCAACTAAAGTGCTTCAATCTATGGTGAAGAAAATGGGACAATTTAAAGGTAAAGATATAACAAAGTGACACAGTGCCTCCTAGATCACCTTCCTTGCAACAGATGCCTATCCCCGAAGTGCCTATGCAAGAAGCCTCTAAACAAAAGAAGAAGGATGCAATGAAAGCTAAAGCAAAGGGTCCGGCCTACAAGCTCCAATCTGACATAGAGGCGGAAACAAATCTTAAAAAGGTTTTGGAAGAGAGGATTTTGAACAGTAAGGTGGAATTTACGTTGGGTGACGTCCTTGGAATAGCAAAGAGGGAGTTCCATGAAGAGATAATTGCTATCATCAAGAGGAAGCGGTAGTCTCTTATTTCTGAATCTATCCATGTATACTATAGGTTGGTCAAATGATCAAGAATCTGTTCCAAAATCCTGATGTCTGTTCTGATGAATTCCCAAGTCAAATCAACTCCAAATTGGACCAAATTTGCCTAGGAGGCTTATCTAAGGCTATATGACAGCATGGCATGGTCACAGTAGAATTTTGGTTTCAGAATTATGAAGTAGACATCCTACGCGTAGGATGTCTTTTTGCTCCGAATGAACCCAAACTTGGACCAAAGATTCCCCTAGTCTTCAGCAACCCACTAGTATGCTTAGATTTGAGTTTGGATGTCAAAAGACCCCAAAACTAGCTATTCTTGCCTTTTTCAGTCAAAAATGCTAAAGTCTGTTCAATCTTCCTTTCACTGACCCAAATGAGATGAAATTTATCACATGCACTCAATACAACATTTAGAACATGCCTTTGGATTCATCCTATGGTTTGGTCTCAAAATTAGGCCTTGGACACAATTTGGGTAGGATGTCTGGCAATTCTCGTCTTTTTGCTTTGATCTGTCAAAATTTGGTCAACTTTCCACTTTCCAGGTGAAAATAGGGTAGAACCTACCTTCTTAACACACTGGTAACCTCAGATTTTCATAAAAAAGCCCAGATCACCCTGTAGACATCCTACGCGTAGGATGTCTACTGCTTATTTTTTCAGACTGAAGTGTCCCTGATGCTTCACAATTGCAAAAACATACAAAAATCACTCAATTTAAGCCTTTTCTGAAATTTTACGTTTTTTGACTCCGTCTTTTGGCTTTTGGTCAACAAAAATAGGAAAAAACACTCAACTCAATATGTTACTAGGGTAAAACCTACCCTCTAAACCCACTGGTAACCTCAGTTTTTCCAAACTGCCTGCCAAAAGTGCCCTAGAGACATCCTACGCGTAGGATGTCTACTGTTTTAAAATGCAATTTTTTTCTTGCAGTAGTATTCCCTATGCTCCGTAGAGCTCTCAACAATATTCAAAGAAACTTTTGGACTTCAAATCAGCTTCCAAACACAATTTACCGTCTTTCCTACTTAGAGTTTTCCACTTCTTTGATGAGCCTAACAGCAAATAAGACATGCATAAAATACTCTAGATTAGCAATCAAGATATCCTACTTACCCTACTCCTACTCATCAGTGTGAGATGGTGATTTTGATGTCTTGGTTGCTTCCTAGCCTCACAAGAACTCTCAAGTCAACCTACCACCACATCTACCACTCCAACTCCTACTCTCTACACCACAACCTACTACTACTTAATACTACCTAAGACGAAGGATCTAGGCCAGACACACGCTCCCTAGACTCCCTCTAAGACCAAAAGAGTCCACCACTCTCCGATCCTATCTAAAATAATTAATATACTCTTGCAAGCCAGAGGAACCTCTATCCTCAAGGACTAGTCTCGGTCACCTACTTAGGGCCCTCGTCCCCGGCAACCGCGCCAATGTTGGATGGATACACCGCGACGGATGTCAGCATAGCAAGAACTCACTTAACATATAATGTCAACTGAGTACGGAGCTCGACCCGCAGGTACGTGGAAGCAAGCAAAGGGTGTCAACCTCTACTGGACCGACTAATGACTACTTCCTACAGAGATATCAAATCTACATGCCATCGGTTCTGTGAATGTGAGAGTTCCTATGATGCTACCGCAAGCCAAAAGCCCATTAGATGTTCTCAAAATGTTATGAAACTTGAGGGATATCCTATAAACACCAATAGGAACTCTCCCTAAGGTCCGTGACCAGAAAAACCTACCCAATACCCTCCGTGCAGAAAACACGTAGGATGTCTGGCCGGTTTTTGTAGGTCGACATTTTCAAAAACTAAAGTGTCTAATGTGTAGCTCTACTTTCTCTGATTGCGTGGATATGTTGAAATTCTAAAACGGACAACAGTTACTCACCGAAAATCCAAAAGTAGCTCGCGGGTGAATCTGCCTGAACACAGACGAACGCGCGTGATGTAAGCATCAACGCGTAGCTCTCATCGTGGACAACACACTGCTGCTCTCCGTTTGCGATTCCGACCACCGTAGCTCCTATAGCGCACACACACACTCTCTCACTCTCTCGCAGTCTCCCAACGACATAGAAGATCAGATTATTAGAAGTCTCTTTACAAAGCTTTAGGTTTTGGCTTATATACTAAGCCTTAGAAAACCTAATGTCCGACCAAAATGACCTGATTTGTCCCTAGGCTTCTATAAAGCTTAATTACAACACTGTTAGCTGGCTTTGCTCATCCAACAAGCATCTGTGGCCAAAATACAATTGCCGACTTAAAATATGAAGTTCTCGTAAACATTACAAAAGTGGCCGTAATGGCTCAAAATAATAATAACGGGATATTCAATGATGTCCATGAACTTGTAGCTTCACATTACAGCATCCATCTTCGTCTTCATCACTTCATCAACATATTTATTTGGGATCTTTAGAGAATCTTTATGGAATCTTTGTGGAAGTGTTGTTGAAAGGTTGACCTTTCAACACCACCATTGTCCCCCATGGGGGAGATGGGAGGGAGACTTCTCCCACTACCAAAAAAAGGGAGACAGTCAAACGAGTCGGGCAACCATAGGCTGAGGTGTCCAAGCGTTCACGCCATGGGCAACCCCCTTCCCCACAGGTCATTACCTCTGATGGCCTCCTCAAAATGTGAAACGTCATCTACATCTCCTACCACAGACAACCCAAAGGAGTTTCTTGCTCTTGGTCTCTTTCAAACTAGACACAACAAACCCTAACATGTATTTTATGATGATAAGTGTTAAAAGAACTTATAGTTGTGCTAATAAACTTGGACTTTTAGATACCATCTATCTATACTATATATAATGTGGGAAGCAGTTCCGCCCCCCCATGCCACGCATCGACAAATCCTCATTTTGACGCCTTTGGGTAGTGTTTCCTATGGGAACAATGAGACAAAAAGAGAGATAGGTTCCACCACCACAGTCGCAAAATAGGAGAGAGAGAGAGAGAGAGAGAGAGAGAGAGAGAGAGAGAGAGAGAGAGACAGAGAGAGAGAGAGGGGGAGCGGATAGGGTCTAGATTGTGTGTGAGAAGAAAGGCATATCAAGATTCTAAGTTCCAAAAGGAAATGGAAAAAGGAAGGGGGCAGGGGGTGGAGGCCCCTCAACACTATCTGACACAGGGTCTGAGTGGTGGAATCGATTGCGTTGTTCCCCGGGGGGAATCTTGAGACAGATGGGCGGTCCAAAAAACTGCATCTTTGTTTACAGCCACCCATTTTGAACCTGAAACCTCTACCTAATAAGGCTAATGGCCTAACCACGCCACCCGCATGCATCATCTAGTTTCAAAGGCAATCATAAGATCTATAAATAAACTCGTGCATCCACTCTTCGTTGTCCTTGTTTACAAATTTTTTCCTTGTTTACTTCTGAAAATCTTACAACGCTGCACGTATTGTGACTCTCGCTCAAAGTTCCTCACCATGGGTCATTGGGCGGGGCTTCATTTAATACCTTGTTTTAGATAGTGTTGTGGGTAAAGGCCAGGAAATATTCTGTATCTCTCTCTCTCTCCCTCTCTCTCTCTCTCTCTCTCTCTCTCTTTCTCTCTCTCTCTCTCTCTCTCTCTCTCTCTCTCTCTCTCTCTCTCTCTCTCTCTCTCTCTCTCTTGTTTGCTCATGTCTTCACATGGCTTGACGCATAAGGCTTTTCTAGGTGGAAGAGACTATTCACACAAGGGATGAAACAAAACCTCGCATCCCAAAAATCCTCCCCTATGTGGGTTTTGGTTGCATATCACTCACACAATCCTCCCCTCAAAACACACTAGGGTAAGGCACACAATTCACAGACTCCCCTTGGACACAAAGGGTGTAGGCATACAAAACATCAAGGTGTAGGCAGACACAAGCCTCCCCTGGCACAAATAGAGGGTAAGGTACACAAGAGAGAGTGCTTAACCACATTTTGGTTGTTGTTTGTTGGAGGATTTTCTCCCCCGCACAAATTTGCAAAAGGTGATGACTTTGTCGGTATTCTCGCCATAGGTTGTTGTAGTAGCCAATATGTTGAAGTTTGATCCAATGATGTTGTTGAAATGGAAGACACAATGCACATATATGTACAATGGAGGGAAAAACCACTTGGGAAAAATCCTTCAAATTATTTTATGTTATGCATTTTAATTATTTTGAATATGTTGGAGAAAGATTCTCAACTGCCATATCTTGATGCCGTAAGCTTCCTTGTTTGTTTATGTTTGCTTCATTTATCATGTTGTAGTTGTTGGTCCACTATTGAGATGAAGTTGTCTTGGGTAATGGTGCAATACACATGTAAATAGAAAATGTGGTACTCATATGGTGTGTGCTTATGTTGACAGGTGGTCTTACCATATACTCGATGTGTAGGAAATGTCTAAACTTGTTTACAAAAGCATGCAAGGATGCCAAAACATGGTTACCTATTACAATGAGAGATGCGTCGTGCTTTGTGTCATTTTTTTGTGAAGCCTCCTCATGAGATAAACATGTCTTTATATGTGCTCCATCACATGGAAGGCTAATCCACAGGAAAAATCCTTTTGTGGAGGGCAAATTTTTTTTTGTGTGGGAATGGTGCCTTCTTAAGCATCGCCATAGTGTGTGAAAGGGTTCTAAGGAACAATGTTGTTGTGTGGGAATGCACTTTGAAAAAGAAAATCAATGAAAATTAATCCCAAAAAAATGTGGCCACGTTGGTAGCTGCGAGCTCGTCGTGACTCCTGAACCGCAGTTTTGGGTGGGTGCAGGGCTGAGGTGGGGGCGTGTTGCTGTATGTACGTTGCAGGCTTTAATGAAGATTGGCACAGCACCTCGAAAAGTTGTGGTGAAGGCGAGAGAGAAGCCGATATGCAGCGGGTGAACAAGAGCATCGACCTGCTTGATTTAGAATGTGCAGGGGGTCGAGTGTTGTAGGGGCGATAGGTAGGCAAATTACCTAGTGCAGCAGTAATGGCATGTAGTGGTGCAGATTCCGTTTTGAAGAGATGCTCCCCCAAATATGAACAATCGTGAAATTCTCTTCGTGATCAATTGGTATGGATAGTGACACAAATTATATATATCCCATTACCAAATAACTTCAAAAGAGAAAAAACTATCGACGTGATTAGCACCATGATGAATATGAATGCAAAGGGGTATTGAGTTAACAATTGCAATGGCTAATTAGAGTAGGTGCCAACACAATCTAGCATAGAAAAATGCTTAGGATCTATTTAGATTAGGAGATACCAATCTAATAATATCTCTGATACTAGTTGTTAGGGCTAAGGTGGATAGGTTAGTGTGCCATTCCTGATAGTGGCATGATTTGGAGAAGTTAGTGTAGGGCTTGAGGTCGAGACTATTACACAATATAATAGGGTATATTGCAACTGATAAAGGGTTACATTTATCCAGCAGAATGTACCTCTATATAGGCTTATACAAATAGACATCCTTTTGACACATGGGTATTAAGATGTGGCTACGTATGCACAGATAAAAGTGGTTGTTCGTTACACAAAGGTTTTAAGAGTTTCTTCACATGGCTTGACACATAAGTCTTTTCTACGTGAAAGACACTATTCACAAAAGAGATTCAACAAACCCTCGCATCCCAACATGACGTACCAGATCATTATTCTGAGCTTGGGACATCTAGATAGGGAAGCTAAGCACAAATTTGTTGTAGGTGTGTGGAGGTGGATGCAAGATAGCATCAGTAAGGGATGATACGCCGCAGGTGTGTGGAGGCAGCTACAAGGTAGGCTTACCACATAGGACTGTCAGCTATATGTGTAGGAAGCATGAGCAAGGGGCACAAGCACCTTGCACGGGAACTTGGTGGCCACATGGACAATTGTTTCTTTTGAGGGGGGGAAATCCTTGGGGGAGAGGGAGGATTTGGTGGAATCACACCCTTTGTCATCAACTTCCTCTGACATTCCAACCCAATTAAAATTTCCCCATTACTCTCAGAGTTTAGTTGCATTTCTATGGTCGTCATTAGAAATATATGCAACCATAGCCGCTACCTAGAGTTGTGGCAATGCAATTTCGACACATCATCAACAAGCTCTTTTGAGTTGTTTTATTTCAAGGATTTTCCCTTTAATATCTTCAATATGACAATGATTGGTAGAAGCTTGGTGTCCTCTTGCGAGTGTTAAGTGTAACAATAGCTCCACCATGAGCACTCTTGGTGACCCGAGAAGAGAGATTAGAGGTAAAGTTTAAACAAGATGTTCAAGTAGCACAATTCACAGTGTTCATGACAAGTATGATGCACAATAGATGAATCTCAATACGTGGAGATCTCCAAGCCTGAGCATGATGATGACAACAATAGTAGTGTGCATGTAGGATCCACATATAAACCACATCGTGAAAATGACAAAAATTGGGAGGCAATAGAAAATCTCTTATAAAAAAAGATAAACATTTGGACCTAATCACTTCACATTGTTATAGAGATTAGGCTATGGTGATATTGAGAGTGTATACCTCTTCAAGTGTGGGTGGGTTTTCTAACCTCACTCTTATCTTATTGCAGATATAGGGAGAACCATGAACATAATTGTCATTCCATGGGGAAAAATTGACTCGACAAGTGAATAGAGGCTACAAGAGGGTGTCAATCTCTTGGAAAACAATGGACAACTTGCATCTAACACAAGCTACCTCAAATGACCTAAGTCATCAAAGCTAGTCACTAATAGACAAACAAACCATGATCGTTACAGCATCAAACGACATCCAAATGTTATGAAACTTCTAGAACAACTATATAAGACCTAAGAACAAATTATTATGGTTTAGATCTCACTTTCAATGAAGTGAAAAAAATGCGACTATTAACAGTAGGAGATTTTGACCTAGTTGTTTCTGACCCGAATGTATCTAGATGCTTAGCAATGATACCCCAATACCCCGCCTATGCTTATCTTGTGATTTCCTAGGTTAAATTACTGCTTATGATGAAATTGGTTGGCAGGTCTCAGCGACGTCAAAAGCTATGATTTATCATGACATGTTTACGTCAATGCGTAGAGCTCTTACCTGTGGTTGCAACACAACAGACGTCACAGCAATGTGACAACTGACAAGGGAGATAGAACCACGA
Organism: Adiantum capillus-veneris; assembly: GCF_014529385.1. Taxonomy (NCBI): domain Eukaryota; kingdom Viridiplantae; phylum Streptophyta; class Polypodiopsida; order Polypodiales; family Pteridaceae; genus Adiantum; species Adiantum capillus-veneris. The sequence continues at coordinate 144,817,824 of NC_140939.1, forward strand.
GAAGGAAAAAAGTGAGCGCCGTAAGCTCACCTTGTGTATTTCTTATCCAAAAACTTTAAATTAACTTTACAAAATTGGATTTTATACCTTAGACAAGGTTTATTTTCTTTAAAAACTAGTCATCTGGGAGCTCTACCTAAGGATAAATTGATACAATCTAGAAGTTTATAGCTTGAGCTCATAGATTACAATATCCACTTGTCAAATAGAAGTTACAATGTTCCCAATTTATCAAAATAATAAGTGTTTTAATAATAAATCTCCCAAAAAATGTTACATGGGTTAGCTTGCTGCTCACATTCCCCCCTCCTCGACTATGTCATCCCTTGACACAATTTCAGGGAATAAAATAGTCTTTGGGTTGACGGTTGGCGAGGCGTTCTTTAAGTGCTTGAAGATTTTTTTGATATCTGATCCGCCATTCTTTCTCTAGGACTTGTAAAAACTGAGTAGTAACTTTATTTTTGAGTTCTATGGCTGAATATCCGACAAATCTTGTTGTTAGATTTATGATCACTTGTCCAAAAATCCATGTACACCATGTAAAAAGACCATATTAGGTAAAGTGGGAAAATCCCAATTCCCAGGTTGGACAACTTTCAATATATCATGTATAAAATATAGAGATTTTGTCAAAAAATTGAGTTTTCTTAAGGTCTCATTCCACTTTATGCACATACAATACACAATGAAAACAACTAAAATATCATGGTTTCAATCAATTGGATTATTAGGAGAGGAGTATATTGCATCCATTATCGTTGTCTATGTTCTACTGTCCTACCTACAACTTATCTCAACATGGAGAGCTTGGTTTCTAGGTCCACCACTTGTCCAAGTTAATGTAAAAGTGACTCAAGGTTCACAACTTGTGAAAGCAAGGATCCATTGAGGAATACAATCCACTTGGCTATTTTTCCTTAATTTATTGCATGTGACATTTAAGCAAGGTCCACTTCTAATCTATAACTTCTTAATTTGAGGCATGGGGCATACATAAAATATGTAGCATATGCTCTATTGCCTCATAGGAAGGTTGGTTTCAAGGTGCACTTATCCATGCTAGCTTATCTTGGAGAAATGATGGAGCTTGCTTCTCTCCTTGTTTCAATGGAGACTAGCTTGGACAAGTGGTGGACCTTTGCTTCTCTCTATGTTTCAATAGAGTTAGCTTGGACAAGTGGTGATCTTGGAACAAAACCCCCATGTAAAACATATCATGGGTATTCCAAGTGATTAGAAAGATTACCATTTAAGATATAACCTTATAGGTTGGACAACTAGATCTTGGCTTGGAGAAATGGTGGACCTTTGATTCTCTCCATGTTTCAATGGAGTCTATCTTGGAGAAATGGTGGAGCTTGCTTCTGTCCATGTTTCAATGGAGCCTAGCTTGAACAGTTGGTGGACCTTTGCTTCTCTCTATGTTTCAATAGAGTTAGCTTAGACACGTGGTGGATCTTCAAAATAAACCAACTACTATCAATGTTACCTAGCTTGGACAAGTGGTGGAGTGTTTCTCTACTCCATGTTTCAATGGATCTTAGCTTGGACAAGTGTTGGACCTTAAAACAAAAACCCCATGTACAACATAGAATGGATTTTCTAGATTTCAATGGAGTCTAGCTTTAACAAATGGTGGAGCTTGTCTTCATCCATGTTTCAATGAAACTAGCTTGGACAAGTGGTGGACCTTGTAACAAACCCTCCCATGTACAACATATCATTGGTTTTCTAAGTGATGGGAAGGAATACCATTCAAGATATAAACTTATAGCTTGGATAAGTAGTTGACTTTAAAACCAAATTCATCATAATACAATGAAATACAGGTCAGTCAATTCCTAAATCTTGAGACCAAACCTCCCATGCTATTAGAGATAATATATTGGATAAGTGGTGGACCTTCTATTATTTTCCCATGCCTAGTTTAGACAACCGGTACACTTCGCAGCTATAAAGGTTGGACGAGTTGTGGAGCCTTGTTTCTATCCATGTTTTAATGGATCCTAGCTTGGACAAGTGGTGGACCTTGGAAAAAAGCTTCCATGTACAACATATATGAGGTTTTCAATGTTTTAATGGAACCTATCTTGGACAAATGGTGAAGCTTTCTTCTCTCCATGTTGATTTTGGAACTACCTTAGACAAGTGGTGGAGCTTTTCTTTTCTACTCTTCATAATACAATGAAGTATATGTTGGTTACATGGTGAATCTTAAGGCCAAACCTCCCATTTTACTAGAGATGATAGGTTGGACAAGTGGATCAACCTTCTATCATTTCTCCATGACTATATTGGACAATTAGTAGACATAACATCTCTCTATGTTGTCTAGAGATGAGCTTGGACAAGTGATGGACCCTGCTTCTCTCTTCCCTTGGTTTACAAGTTTGAAGACTCGGTATATATACTTTCTTAGATCTAGCTTGAACAAGTGGTGGACCTTGCATCCACAATCTTAATTCAATATAAAAAAGTATATGAAAAAATAACATAGGAATCTTGGTTTGAAGGTCAAGCAATTAGGTTCCAAATGCACATAATAATATATTTTCCACCCATATTAAAAGAAAGTTAAATATGCACATAATAATATATTTTCCAAATGCACATAATAATATATTTTCCACCCATATTAAAAGAAATTTAAATATGTTATTACCAAATTGACAAAGGTAACGTCCAAGAATTATATCTTTCCATCTTGTCAGATCTAAATCTTCATCAAGGCGACATGCATGTATACATCAACTTTCAAGCCATTCAAGAATACATGCACTTAGATTCCATAGTTTTGTTTTCAAAGTCTTTTAGGTTCTAAAACTCTTTCACATAAAGTATGTAATGACAAAATTCTTGAAGCAAACATTTGTGCCCAAGAAAAAGATCCCTCTCACATATTTAAAGTCCATGAATTCTCTGATCCACACTTACAAGTTTTATTTTGACATCAAACATCAATTCTTTCATAGTTCCAAATAAATGCAACCTCGATATGAATTGACAAAAAATGAATTTCTTTTACTATATGACCCAACATAGGCCCCAATCAAATAAAAAATGAGTCCCCAAAAATTTGGGTGCACTCTAGCAATACATCAGAGTCCCCTTACAATAGGATGCACTCCAATAGTACATTGAAGTCCCCTTAGAGTAGGGTGCACTCCATTCAAGTGTTCATAAAATTGACACACCTTTAAAAAAAAAAAAATACTATATCAAATTATACAAATGTTGAAAGATACACACTAGAATAAAAAAAGCATCTTATAGCCATATTTATTCAATGCTTTCATGTTGACAAGTACACACCAAGGACATAATTTGTCTCAGAATCACTATACTGATTTACAATTGTGTTGTATGTATAGACTCTCTTATCTCTTGCATACAACCATCCTACCAACCATGGAATTATGGTTCTCTGCAAGAAGTTTTGAAGTTGCTCAGAAGTTTGCCTCCACATCTTTGGAAATATAAGATATGTCCCTGGCATGTTCCACATCACCCTATATGGAGTGTCATCAAAAATTAAGGTATTGTTTGCATCCAAATCCTCAAATATCTTCCAAATATCACTCAGATTTTTGTGATAAACCCTTGTAAATCCTAACATGATATTTGGATTTTGGCAATTTTTGTTACTCATAAACACCTTGAACTTGGTATACTGCTCAGGAAAACACTTTTGTGTGATGCGTTGCACCCTTGTTAAGTTATAGCAACTCCATATCCATAGCTCAAAGTATTCAGCACAAAAATCCAAAAAACTTTGTGCGTCTGGTCGCACCACATGATAAACTTCATCTTTGTCCTCCACAAGTCGCATGTGTTGAGCCCAAGATGGCATAGAATCTCCATGTTTCATTTCAACTGTCTTGAGAAGTAACCCCTCTAGATCCAAGATAAGTACTCTTTTGATGTCCTTGAAAGCAAGTGGTAGGTGATAAGGAGGTGATTCATTCCTTGGACAAGGTCTTGGAGGAGGTTGGATGGGTAATTCAATAGTTTTCTTCAATTTATGCCAGCATATAGCCAATCCATTTTTCTGTAATGGTTCTGAAATTAAAGAACAAGAACACTTAATGCAAACACAACAATAGACATGATTTTTACATTGTCTACCCTAAGGTTTTATTAGATACCAAAATCCATCTATGATCTACTCATTAATAGAAAGAAAGTCAAATTAAAATCCTGACTCTTTTTTATGCTACACTCTCTCTTAGTCTCAATACCATGGAGTTCAACTAGACTTAAGTCAACTAATAACTACTACTTGTTGTTAAAGGTATGCTTGAAGTGTATAAGGCTTAACCAATGCTCTAGTGTAGAATGGGTATTTAGGTCTCAAGGTCTACCACTTATCCAAGCAAAGATCCATTTAGATATGGAAACCCAATTTTTCTTAATATAATGATATAGAGTGGACAAGTGGTGAATCCTGAGACCAAGCCACTCATGCTACTAGGGATAATAGGTTGGACAAGTGGTGGACCTTGAATGTAAACCCCCCATGTACAAAGTATCAGGGGTTTTGGGTATTTCAATGGACTCTAGCATCTTGGAAACATGGTGGAGCTTACTTCTCTCCATGTTTCAATGGAGTCTATCTTGGATAAATGGTGGAGCATCATTCTCTCCATGTTTCAATGGAGCCTACCTTGGACAAGTGGTGCATGTTTGTTTCTCTCTATGTTTGAACAGATTTAGCTTGGACAAGTGGTGGACCTTGGAACAAAATCCCCATGTAAAACATATCATGGACATTACAAGTGGTGAGAGAAAATACCATTCAATATATAACCTTATAGGTTGGAAAAGTGGTGGACCTTAACACCCAATTATTATTAATATAATGACATAGAGTGGACAAGTGGTGAATCTTGCGACCAAACCTACTAGGAAAAGTACGTTGGACAAGTGGTGGACCTTGAATGCAAACCCCCCATGTACAAAATATTACTCATGCTACTAGGAATAATTTGGTATTAAGGTCCATGTTTCAATGGAGCCTAGCTTGGAAAAGTGGTGGACCTTTGTTTCTCTCTATGTTTCAATAGAATTTGCTTGGAAAAGTGGTGGACCTTTGTTTCTCTCTATGTTTCAATAGAATTTGCTTGGACAAGTGGTGAACCTTGGAACAAAACCCCCATGTAAAGCATGTCATGGGCATTACAAGTGGTGAGAAAAAATACCATTCAAGGTATAACCTTATAGGCTGGACAAGTGGTGGACCTTAGCACCCAATTCCTCTTATTATAATGACATATAGTGAAAAAGTGGTGAATTGTGAGACCAAACCTACTAGGGATAATAGGCTGGAGAAATGGTTGACCTTGAATGTAAATCACCCATGTACAAAATATCATGGGTTTTGCATATTTCAATGGAGCCTAGCATCTTGGAGACATGGTGGAACTTACTTCTCTCCATGTTTTAATGGAGCCTATCTAGGAGAAATGGTGGAGGTTCCTTCTCTCCATGTTTCAATGGAGCCTAGCTTGGACAAGTCGTGGACCTTTGTTTCTCTCTATGTTTGAATATGGTTAGCTTGGACAAGTGGTGGATCTTGGAATGAAACTCCCATGTAAAACATATCATGGGCATTTCAAGTGGCGAGAAAGGATACCATTTAAGATATAACCTTATAGGTTGGACAAGTGGTGGACCTTAACACAATATAATGACATAGAGTGTACAAGTGGTGAATCTTGAAACCAAACCACTCATGCTACTAGGGATAATAGGTTAAACAAGTGGTGGGCCTTGAAATAAAACCCCCTAGAGTGTTTCAATGGATCCTAGCTTGGAAACATGGTAAAGCTTGCTTCTCTCCATGTTTCAATGCAGCCTATCTTGGATAAATGGTGCAGCATCATTCTCTCCATGTTTCAATGGAGCCTAGCTTGGACAAGTGGTGGACCTTTGTTTCTCTCTATGTTTAAATAGAGTTATCTTGGAAAAGTGGTGGACCTTGGAACAAAAACCCCATGTAAAACATATCATGGGCATTACAAGTGGTGAGAAAAAATACCATTCAATATATAACCTTATAGGTTGGACAAGTGGTGGACCTTAACACCCAATTATTCTTAATATAATGACATAGAGTGGATAAGTGGTGAAATTGGGACCAAACCTACTAGGGAAATAGGTTGGACAAGTGGTGGACCTTGAATGTAAACGCCCCATGTACAAAATATCACTCATGCTACTAGAAATAATTTGGTATTAAGGTCCATGTTTCAATGCAGCCTAGCTTGGAAAAGTGGTGGACCTTTGTTTCTCTCTATGTTTCAATAGATTTATCTTGGATAAGTGGTGTACCTTGGAACAAAACCCCCATGTAAATCATGTCATGGGCATTACAAGTGGTGAGAAAAAATACCATTCAAGCTATAACATTATAGGTTGGACAAGTGGTGGACCTTAACACCTAATTCCTCTTAATATAATGACATAGAGTGGACAAGTGGTGAATCATGAGACCAAACCTACTAGGGATAATAGGTTGGACAAGTGGTGAACCTTGAATGTAAACCCCCCATGTACAAAAAATTATGGGTATTGGGTATTTCAATGGAGCCTAGCAACTTGGAGACATGGTGGAGCTTATTTCTCTCCATGTTTCAATGGAGCCTATCTAGGAGAAACAGTGGAGGTTCCTTCTCTCCATGTTTCAATGAGCCTAGCTTGGACAAGTGGTGGACCTTTCTTTCTCTATATGTTTTAATAGAGTTAGCTTGGACAAGTGGTGGACCTTGGAATGAAACCCCCATGTAAAACATATCATGGGCATTTCAAGTGGTGAGAAAGGATACTATTTAAAATATAACCTTATAGGCTGGACAAGTGGTGGACTTTAACACATATTTCTTCTTAATATAATGACATAGAGTGTACAAGTGGTGAATCTTGAGACCAAACCACTCTTGCTACTAGGGATAATAGGTTGGACAAGTGGTGGACCTTGAATGTAAACCCCTCATGTACAAAATTATGGGTTTAGGGTATTTCAATGGAGCCTAGCTTGGAGACATGGTGGAGATTGCTTCTCTCAATGTTTCAATGGAACCTATCTTGGAGAAATGGTGGATCATCCTTCTCTCCATGTTTCAATGGAGCCTATCTTGGACAAGTGGTGGACCTTTGCTTCTCTCTATGTTTTAATGGAGTTAGCTTGGACAAGTGGTGGGTCTTGGAACAAAACCCCTTTGTAAAACATAGCATGGACATTACAAGTGATGAGGAAAAATATCATTCAAGATATAACCTTATAGGTTGGAAAAGTGGTGAAGGATACCATTTAAGATATACCCTTATAGGTTGGACAAGTGGTGGACCTTAACACCCAGTTATTCTTAATATAATGACATAGAGTGGATAAGTGGTGAATCTTAAGACCAAATCACTCATGCTACTAGGTATAATACGTTAGAGAAGTGGTAGACCTTGAATGTAAACACCCCATGTACAAAATATCATGGTTTTAGGGTGTTTCAATGGAGCCTAGAATCTCGGAGACATGGTAGATCTTGATTCTTTCCATGTTTGAATGGCACCTATCTTGGAAAAATGATGGAGGTTACTTCTCTCCATACTTCAACGGAGCCTAGCTTGACAAGTGGTGACCTTTGGCTTCTCTCTATGTTTGAATAGAGTTAGCTTGGACAAGTGGTGGACCTTGGAATGAAACCCCCGTGTAAAACATATCATGGGCATTTCAAGTGGTGAGAAAGGATACCATTTAAGATATAACCTTATAGGTTGGACAAGTGGTGGACCTTAATACATAGTTCTTCTTAATATAATGACATAGAGTGTACAAGTGGTGTATCTTGAGACCAAACCACTCGTGCTACTAGGGATCCTAGCTTGGACAAGTGGTGGACCTTGGAAAAAAGTCCCCCTGTACAACATAGATGAGTTTTTTCATGTTTTAATGGAAGAGAGATTCGACAAATGGTGGAGCTTGCTTATCTCCATGTGGATTTTAGAACTAGCTTGGACAAGTGGTGGAGCTTTGCTTTTTTACTCTTCATAATACAATGATGTATAGGTTGGTTACATGGTGAATCTTAAGGCCAAACCTCCCATCTTACTAGAGATGATAGGTTGGACAAGTGGTCAACCTTCTATCATTTCTCCATGCCTATAATTAGACAATTAGTAGAACTAGCATCTTTCTATGTTGTCTAGAGCTGAGCTTGGACAAGTAGTGGACCTTGCTACTCTCTTCCCTTGGATTATTAGTTTGAAGACTCATTATATATACTTGCTTAGATCTATATAATTACTCATTAGTTAGGTTACAAGTGGGTATGTAATTTGTTAGCCTCAAGGGACTTTGAATATTGAATAGTAAGACCAAGTGCTGGTTTGAAGATCTTTTGCTTATCTAAACTAGACTCTAACTCAATAATAAGTTTCATAAGTTCCACGAATTGTCCTATCTAGGCTCCAAAAGAGTCTTAATTGGTTTGTGCTAGATTCTAACTTCCTTGATGGGGTAGAATCCTAGAAAAATGAGGCACTATAAGTTTTACCTTAGCTCAAATGGATTTTTCACTTAAACTCGACTGCAATTTGGCTATCTAGTCTTTGTCTCGATGGAGTTTAACACTAGATACATAGTAGTGATATTTAAGCTTCATGTCTCTTCACTTGATCGAGATATGAGACCATACTTTCAAGGTCACCACTTGTCTTACCTAAAGACCAATGTGAGACATGGGAGCAAGAAAGCCATCCGATATTGTTTTAAGGACTATTACATAGGCAATCAATAACTTAAGTAAAGCAAAAAGACTTGGATCTTTCACAATTAATAACTTAAGTAAAGCCAAAAAGACTTGGATCTTTGACAGTTTTTTTCAAACTAAAAAAGCACAATCTCATGCTAACAAAACTATAAATCACAATTGAAAGGTTTGAACAAGAAAAAGATCAACAATCTTAATAAGAAGGATACTTTTCATTTCATTTGATGATTACAAACTAAAATAAAGTCTCTCAAGAAATTGATAAACAAAAAATGTAGGTGACTGCTTCATTATTTTGAGCAAAAATATCAAAATCTCTATTGATTGAGCTCCATCTAGTAGTATCCTTTGTAAGATCCTGCAAGAAGGAATAAAAAGAAAGATTTGTTAGATACCATGCACATGAGTGTTCAAGCATGTGTATCAAGAATATATGACATGTCACTAGTACCTTAGGGTTGCTTTCTATCCAGCCTTAGAAGATTGTTCTCAGCTTTCACCTTATTTATATAAGCCTTTGCTGTGGTTGCCTTCAAAACTCCTTTTGTGTTACAACCCAATTGCCTAGCTAAAGTGGTCAATTGTGACGCCTTCATGCTTTCAATGGGTGTACGCTCCTTTGCCAAGATCTCTTGTATTTGGGCTCTTCTCATTTCATTGCGGTGGCTTGTGTCACTTGCATCTTCAATGATAGTTTCATCTCTGTCACCTTTTGCAGGTGGTATTCTTCTTGTAAAGAACACCTTAGCTGACCAAACATCATTTTTCTGCTTCCAATACTCCATGATTTGTTTGTATTCACTATCATTTGTCACTATAGGTTGTCCATAACGATTAGAAGCAATTAAATCACGCACATCCCTTCTCTCATCAAGCTGAATCAAGTATGGCAGTAGCTCCTCCAAGAGCATATTGTCAACCATCTTCTCAGCATCAAATTGTGGTGGAAAAATGCAATTGTTTGCTGGTGAAATACATCCCTTGTAAGGAGAGTCATCAATAAGCACTGTTCTTTGTGGATCACATTCAAACCCCATGGCAATTTTGGCTAGAGGCTTGAACATTGCCTCAACGTTTGGATTGTCGGGTCTAAACAATTTTTGAGTTTGAGCGGTGTAGCAAACATCTTGCGACCAAATTGCAAAGAAAGGCAATGTATCCTCAGCTAAGTTGTTTAGTGCTGCAAGGATTTGATACACATTATTCCTAGTAGCTGTCGACCAAATTGCAACATTAAACCTTTGTAAAATAGTCTTCAAGAATTGGATGCAACCTGGCCTGAGTATAATATATCTTTTTGAATCCATTTGCACTGAGTTGTGGTGTGAGGATGGTTGAGGGGAACGTTTCAACAATAGACCATTTAAATCCAATATAATTGTAAGCATGGATTTCTCAACATCTACGCTACATGACGTAGTACCAATTGGCAATAGCTCGTGAGTGGACTTTTCAGTCTCTTTTGATGTATGTTGCATTTTTGAAGCATCGATTTCTTGGTTCTCATTATTGGAAGCTTGCTCAAGTTGCACAACACTAGACTCTAGTATAGAAATATCATCCATCTTGGGCACTTTAGAAACCATAGAATCTATGGATTCTATAGTTGTTGACTGAACCATAGGAGCATTATCCATCCCAGTTTGTGAATCTAAGAAAACACACACACAAATGGTATCTCAAAACCACTAGAATTTTATTCACCATATTTATATGTAGAACTCCTAGTAAGAAATTTATTTAAGGTAAAGTCGTTGTTAGAATCCTTGCAACCATTTTCAGCATTCGTACACCAAACACCACTTGTCTAAAATACAATCTACTAACTCAACATTTTCCATCCTACACTTTATTAAAGATGAGTACTTAAAGTGAAAACTAAAAGCCACCCTTGTTGAGGAAACATGGATACAAGGTCCACCAAATGTCCAACCTAGACTACAAGAAAATAATTAGAGATTTGGCTTAGATTTGGATTCAAAGGCCACCACTTATTCAAGTAAGATAACTCCACTTGTTTAAGACAGTAATGTTTGAAGCCCCACCACTTGTCCAACCTAGACATTGATTAAATTTTGGTAAGATTTATCACAAATCTAGAGTAGAATCAAGATTCTATGGCCAAGGTAGTCAAATATGTTAGACAACACACAAAGCATAAGAGCACTCTAGATTCTCGTTGAGCATAAACTAAACAATAATCAAATGTTATATTCACTTGAGATTTCATCCATGAAAAATGAAAATGATGCATGTACTTGAGATTTCCATCCATGTACAATACTTTACAATGTCAAGTAAAGTTATAGTCAGCAAACAACTCTTCTCCTGCTTCAACTTGACAAATAGTCTCAATGCATACATGGCCATATTCTTCTGACTTGATGTGTGAAGAGGTGCATTTATGCCAAGGTGGCAAATTTGGATCAAATGTATAGCGTACGTTGGGACAGACATTTGTACTGTGAGAACTTATTTATATAGCCCGACACGTTTCCTTCTTCTACACAACCAATAATGTATGATTGATTCTTCTCTCTTCTTCTATTTGGATCCTCTAGAAGAGAATATTTATAAGCTCTTGGAAATATTTTGCATATCTTTTTCCAGTCTTGAAATCTATACTTATGCCCTCATAGTTTAAGAATAGTCAAACCACTTTCCAGGGTAGTATGCACAAATAGCCCATAACCAGCTCCTTCAATACATGAAAGTCGCACTTCAAAATCCACACCGTTAATATGGAAAATTACATCTTTGGGAATAGGAAAAGTTGGTGTCCCAAAAGGATCTTCATGCCAATCATAGTGTGAAATACATCTAGTTTTTATATCACTTAACTCCTTTGTGTCTGCAAAAAGAAGAAAATATTATGCATAAAATAATGACAATATCAAAGAAAGATATCATTATTTTATAGTCCAATAGGTCCATTGTATGGAAGACTTAGAGTGCCTCTTACATGGTGCCTCCAAGGTTTCCAAAAAATAAAATCATTGGAAAAAAAAGGCCACTGTGTCTCCAATCTATTGCCCATTTGAAGCATAGAGAGAACCAAGGTCCACCACTTGTCCAAGCTAGACATGGAGCATTGACACAAGATCCAACACTTATCCAAGAACCCTATAGTATATGTGGTAACATGGGATGCATTGATGCAACAAAAGTAGTCTAGCCTCCTCATCCATCTCTTTTTTCTTGTAGCCTAGAGGGATTAGTTTCAAGGTCTATCACTAGTCAAAAACTACACATAGAACATTGATACAAGGTTCCACCACATGTGAAACCTATCATCTCTAGTAGCATGGATGGTTTGATATCAAGGTTCATCGCGTGTCCTACCTATACTCTATTGTAGCATATAGATTCTGGTTTGGTGGTACTACACTTGTCCAAACTTGGCTTGTTGTTGATATCTGGAGGTAATCAAGGGTCCTCCACTTGTCCAAGTTAGGCATATAAAACAATTGCAAGGTCCACCATGTGTACAACATATGATTGATTATAGCATGCATGGTCTTATTTCATGGGCAACCATCTTCTCTCCAACATGTGTCCAACCTCGGCTCCATTGAAGCATGGAGAGAAGCAAGGTCCACCACTTATCAAAGCTATTATTTTCTCCCAGTGCTTTCAAAACCCATAATACGTTGTACATGGGGGGGGGGGGGATTCTTGTTTCAAGGTCCACCCCTTGGCTAAGATTGGATCCATTGAAACATAAAGAGAAGCAAGCTCTACCATTTGTCCAAGCTAGGAGCCATTGAAACATGAAAACCCCATAATATGTTGTATACGAGGGGTGTTTTTTCAAGGTCTACCACTTGTCTAAGCTATGGTCCATTGGAACATGGAGAGAAGCAAAGCTCCACCACTTTTCTAAGCTAGGATCCATTGAAACATGGAGAGAAGCAAGCTCCATTGTTTGTCTAAGCTAGGCTCCATTGGAACATGGAGAAAACAAGCTCCACCACTTGCCTATTATTGCATAGAGATTCTGGTTTGAAGGTCCACCACTTGTCCAACCTTGCCTTCATGTATGGAGATAATCAAGAGTGCAATGCTTCTCTAAGCTAGGGACATAAAAGAGTTTCAAGGTCCACTACATATACGATCTATGATGGGTTGTAGCATGGGAGGTTTCATTTTAAGGTTGACCACTTCTCCAGCTCCGCTTGTCCAACCTCAGATCCATTGAAGAATGGAGAATAAAGGTGTACCAACTCTCCAAAATAGGCAAGACAATCTCTATAAAACCCATGAATTGTTAATATATGCTATGCTGTGGAGTTTTGTTTGAAGTTCCACTCCTTATCCAAGCTACAATCCATTGAAGCATGGAACTAAGTAAGATATATCTCTAGTCCAAGATAGGATCCATTGAAACATAGAGAGAATCAAGGTCCACCACTTGTCCAAGCTATGCATGGGTAATTGATATAAGGACCACTACGTTTTCACCTATACTATGCTCTATCATGGATGGTTTCATATCCACACCAATTTTCCAACCTATTTAGTAGGTTGTATTATGGGGGTTTGGTTTCAAGGTACTTCACTTGTCTAAGGTGGGTTCCATTGAACCATGGAGAGAAACTATGTCTACCACTTGTCCGAAATATGCTCCTTTAAAACATAAAAACAAGGTCCACCACTTGTCCAAGCTAAAGTTTCTCTCCATTGAAGCATGGAGAGAAACAAGGTCTACCACCTGTCCAAAATATGCTCCATTGAAACATAAAAGCAAGGTCCACCACTTGTCCAAGCTAATATAACAAATGGGTGTTGGTTACAAGGTGTACCACACTTGTCTAAACTAGTCTTCATGCAAGGTCTACCACATGTCCAAGCTATATGAGCTTGTTTTGAAGGTCTACCACACCTCTTGAAATTAGGATCCATGTAAGGTCCACCTTTTGTCAAGCTATGCATTTAATGAGTACTAAAACTAAGTAAATTGCAGTACTTAAATACCTTTCCAAGCTCATTAAGATTTTGGTCTCTAAGGCCGGCCACCACCACATGTCTAATCTATGCTCTAATTGATTACTTATGCTAGTTCTCAAAGTCCAAACATAAGCTCCCTTCTAGCAAGGTTAGTTTAAATTTAGGCTCCAGCACCTGTCTAAGCTAGGTTCAATTTATGAAGCATCACCATTTAACCATGCTACGATCTAATGTATCATATCAAGGGGGTATTGATAAAAGGTCCAAAACTTATTGAGTTCAAGCTCTTAAGTAATTAAGTCTTTGTGAGTATTAAATGTTTTAGTTTTAGTCTACAGATCCACCATTCAAAAACTCAAGTAATTTACTATTTACATTCAAACCTTGAATGCTTGAGATAAAAAATACAAACTCAATCAATACTATATAAAGCAAAATCTAACATTAAGAGTATCAAATCAGTAACAAGAAACACTAACATGCACAAGAAACTCAAAACATACGTGTCTCCATTTCCAAAAAGTCCTCCATTGACAGAGGATGGTGTTGTTGTTGTTCTTCTTCTCTTTGTGGAGAGCACTCCTCTGTAACAGGCACAATGTCGCCTGATTGCGAAGTGGATTGTTGAAGTCCAGCCCATTTTTTATATCTTCATGAGACTTAACAAAGTCTAGCAGCATGGTCTCCATGCTTTTTGCCTCCTCCACACTATCAATTAAGCAGATAACTTCTTTTTTCTGTTGTATTCCTTCTTGTGCAACCAAGGAGCCATCACCAAAAACATCAACAAGCTTGCGGTCTTCAAAACAATATGTACGAATGTAGTGCTTGACCAAAGCTCTTTTTTTGGCCTCCAAATATTGCAAATCTGACATATCGTTATCTGCTACTTGAAGAAGAGAACAATCAATTGGCATGGGATGTTCCTCTGATCTTCTTCTCAGGTCTTCAAATGCATTGCCTTGTCCCAAGAAGGCAATAACTGTTAGGAATTGAATTGCTCCTTTGCAAGGAGCTGATGGAAAGTGATGCAATGCACCACAACAATGGTAGCTCAGATTATCTCCCATGGCGTGAAAGGCACATTGCAATTTTGTGAAGTTAGTGAAATCCACAAATGCAAGAAAGACAAATCCAGGATCTGTTGACCCTCCAGCAATAGCCAAGATCCCATCCAAAGCATTGTTAAATGTCTCCTCACTCCACTTCAAATTGCCTCCAACGTTTTTTGTCATATCTAAAACACATAAGCCAATAGGCACTTTATTATTGAAGTGGCGCATCAAGTAGAGATTGCCTTCCATTTGTAGGCTCACCACATAGATTGACCATGGCAAATCTCTAGGCTCAGTTTTCTCCTTTTGAAGGTGAATTGCCCATTGCATGTATTTTATTGCTCCATCTGGAAAAGCCATTTTCTTTGTTCCACGCGTCAAACTAGATCTGATCCATTCCTCGCATAGCATTAAAATTGTTTTATAAACAACATCATTGATGTTATACATTTTGACCACCTCCTCCCAGTCTTTACATGGTGAAGACTCATTCAAATTGTTGAAGCCTTCAAGAAGTGCATCTTGAATCAATTTGTCTTGCTTCAACTGCTTGATTCGATCATACATGTCAGTTGCATCACCATCCTTTGCACTCTTTGACAGTAAAATCTTCTCATCTCTAATCTCTTCTTGAATAGTCTTTACCTCTGATTCCTCAAGGCCACAAAGGTATCTAAATACAGTTGTTGGGGTTTCTTATTCTCCTCTTCTAGATTTTCAATGATTTCTATCCAGCAATCATAAACTAAATCAGAGTACGTGACCATGTGTGCCTGTTTAGCAATCCAACTTGCTGCTGCACTCATTCTTGCCAATCGAAGAAAAGCCTAAAAAGAAATAGAGAAATAATTAAACTATTGAGCAAGATTTGTTAATTAAACACTATCAAAAAGACAAAGAAAATAACTTACATCCCATCCGGCACGAGATGCATGTCCCTCTGCAATTCCACTTGCTGCCTTTGGTGGTCGTCCTGAGAAGATCCATTGACTCCGTAAATGTCTCAATATTTGGCTGTAAGGTTGCTTGACATACAATGCCTGAGCCTCCTCATTTGCAATGGCAGATATAGCAGTTGCAACAAATGGAGGAGCATTCACAACAATGCGAGCCTTTCTAAATTTATACACGCTAATCAGTCTTTCAAAGATCTCTTTGTTGTTTTGTTCATTGTGAAGCAAAACTTTTGCAGCATAGATTGAATGCTGCCCATCAAGAATCCAATAATGATAATCTTTAATTTTTTGCTCCTCTACCTCTTCTACTGCCAAAGGAGTCCCCTTCTTTGATTTTGCATTTCGAACAGGCATCAAATATGCACATGCTGCAGGCTTGGTCGTACTCCGTGAAAATCCAAATAACACACTTTCAGCGTGTTTTTTATCCATAATACGTGCATTATAGTGATCAGGAGCAAGCCAACAATTTTGAATAGGGATATCAAATTCCCTATATTGGAAAGGAAAATAATTTATGTACTTATTCATTCCACCTGTATCTTTTTCTTGTCCTTTCATGGCCTCAGCTTCTAAAACATCTGGATCCACAATTCTCATCTTTGACATTGAACCCTCTGTTGATGAGGATGCCAAAGATGCCTTGTCTACATCCAAAATGGAACTAGTTCGCTTAGCTTCTACTTTCTGCACTTTTGCTTGCTTCTTTGTGGATGGTGGTCGTGAAGCTTTCACCTTTTTTCGTTGTAGTGTGGCAATGATGGAGCTTTGAAGTTGATCTGCTGTGATATTTGGATTTGATTCTGCAAACTTCCATCCTCGAGAAAACATTGTCTCTTCTTTGTTTCTAGACATGCGCTCCAATGCATATGCTCCTGGAGATAGTTGAAATTCTAGATTCATTGGAACTAGAATGTCAATGCATTCCACCTCTGGATGACTATCAACTACAGAGACAGATGCTTCCACAACTTGTCCAACATCTTCAAACAAGCTGTCATTCTCCTTTTTGGCAATAAATAGATGCACCTTATGAAATTGTGCACCCTCTATACCATGTATGTCCAAATACCATTTTCCTAAGATCATTGCAAGTATAGTCAACTGAGACAGCAACCCTTGCAACCTGTTTTTTTTGGAGCCATCTTTCCTGAAACAAAAAAAACCAAATGTTATTTTAACATATACTTTTTTGTAATGGATTAAGTTTGTGTGAATACAAGTTCCACCACTTGTTCAAGCTAGATCTAAGCAAGTATACATAGTGATCATTTAAGCTAGTAAACTAAGGGAAGGGAGAAGTAAGGTCCACCACTTGTCCAAGCTTAGCTCTAGACAACATGGAGAGATTGGAGGTCTACTAATTGTCTAATATAGGCTAACTATATTGAAACATAGAGAGAAGCAAAGGTCCACCACTTGTCCAATCTAGGGTCCATTGAAACATGGAGAGAAGGATGCTCCACCATTTGTCCAAAATAGGCTCCATTGAAACATGAAGAGAAGCAAGATGCACCATGTCTTTGAGATGCTAGGCTCCATTGAAATACCTTAAACCCATGATATTTTGTATATGTGGGGTTTAAATTCAAGGTCCACCACTTGTCCAACCTATTATCCCTAGTAGCATGAGTGGTTTGGTCTCAAGATTCACCACTTTTCCACTCTATGTCATTATATTAAGAAGATCTGGGTGTTAAGGTCCACCACTTGTCCAACCTATAAGGCTATATCTTAAATGGTATTATTTACCACCACTTGGAATGCACATGATGGGTTTTACATAGGGGTATGGTTCCAAGGTCCACCACTTGTCCAAGCTAACTCTATTGAAACATAGAGAGAATCAAAGGTCCACCACTTGTCCAAGCTAGGCTCCATTGAAACATGGAGAGAAGGATGCTCCACCATTTGTCCAAGCCAGGTTGATTGAAACATGAAGAGAAGCAAGCTGCACCATGTCTCCAAAATGCTAGGCTCCATTGAAATATCTTAAACCCATGATATTTCGTACATGGGGGGTTTACATTCAAGGTCCACCACTTGTCCAACCTATTATCACTAGTAGCATGAGTGGTTTGATGTCAAGATTCACCACTTTTCTACTCTATGTCATTATATTAAGAAGATCTGGTGTTAAGGTCCACCACTTGTCCAACCTATAAGGCTATATCTTAAAGGGTATTCTTTCTCACCACTTGGAATGACCATGATAGGTTTTACATGGGGGTTGGTTCCAAGTTCCACCACTTGTCCAAGCTAACTCTATTGAAACATAGAGAGAAGCAAAGGTCCACCACTTGTCTAAGCTAGGGTCCATTGAAACATGGAGAGAAGGATGCTCCACCATTTGTCCAAGATAGGCTCCATTGAAACATGAAGAGAAGCAAGCTGCACCATGTCTCCAAGATGCTAAGATCCATTGAAATACCTTAAACCCATGATATTTTGTACATGGGGAGTTTACATTCAAGGTCCACCACTTGTCCAACCTATTATCTCTAGTAGCATGAGTGGTTTGGTCTGAAGATTCACCACTTTTCCACTCTATGTCATTACGTTAAGAAGATCTGGGTGTTAAGGTCGACCACTTGTCCAACCTATAAGGGTATATCTTAAAGGGTATTCTTTCTCACCACTTGAAATGTCCATGATATGTTTTACATGGGGGTTTGGCTCCAAGGTCCACCACTTGTCCAAGCTAACTCTATTGAAACATAGAGAGAAACAAAGGTCCACCACTTGTCCAAGCTAGGCTCCATTGAAACATGGAGAGAAGGATCCTCTACCATTTGTCGAAGCTAACTCTATTGAAACATGGGGGGTTTACATTCAAGGTCCACCACTTGTCCAACCTATTAACGCTAGTAGCATGAGTGGTTTGGTCTCAAGATTCACCACTTTTTCACTCTATGTCATTATATTAAGAATATTTGGGTGTTAAGGTCCACCACTTGTCCAACCTATAAGGCTATATCTTAAGGGTTATTCTTTCTCACCACTTGGAGTGACCAGCATAGGTTTTACATGGGGTTTTGTTTCAAGGTCCACCACTTGTCCAAGCTAACTCTATTGAAACATAGAGAGAATCAAAGGTCCACCACTTGTCCAAGCTAGGGTCCATTGAAACATGGAGAGAAGGATGCTCCACCATTTGTCCAAGATACGCTCCATTGAAACATGAAGAGAAGCAAGCTACACCATGTCTCCAAGATGCTAGCTCCATTGAAATACCTCAAACCCATGATATTTTGTACATTGGGGTTACATTCAAGGTCCACCACTTGTCCAACCTATTATCTCTAGTAGCATGAGTGGTTTGGTCTCAAGATTCACCATTTTTCCACTCTATGTCATTCTATTAAGAATATATGGGTGCTAAGGTCCACCACTTGTCCAACCTATAAGGCCATATCTTAAACTTTATTCTTTCTCACCACTTGGATTACCAAGATAGGTTTTACATGGGAGTTTGGTTCCAAGGCCCACCACTTGTCCAAGCTAACTCTATTGAAACATAGAGAGAAGCAAAGGTCCACCACTTGTCCAAGCTAGGCTCCATTGAAACATGGAGAGAAGGATGCTCCACCATTTGTCCAAGATAGGCTCCATTGAAACATGAAGGAAGCACTCTGCACCATGTCTCCAAGATGCTAGGATCCATTGAAATACCTTAAACCCACGATATTGTTTACATGTGGGTTTAACGTCAAGGTCAGTCACTTTTCATCAAGATATTATCCCTAGTAGCATGAGTGGTTGGGTCTCAAGATTTACCACTTTTCCACTCTATGTCGTTATATTATGAAGATCTAGGTTTTAAGGTCGACCACTTGTCCAACCTATAAGGCTAGATCTTAAAGGGTATTATTTCTCACCACTTGGAATGACCATGATATGTTTTTACATGGGGGTTTGGTTTCAAGGTCCACCACTTGTCCAAGCTAACTCTATGGAAACATAGAGAGAAGCAAAGGTCCACCACTTGTCCAAGCTAGGCTCCACTGAGACATTTAGAGAAGGATGATCCCCCATTGGTGGAAGATAGGCTTCATTGAAACATGAAAAAGAAGCAAGTTGCACCATGTCTCCAGATTCTAGGATCCATTGAAATACCTTAAACCCCCGATATTGTTTACATGTGGGGTTAACGTCAAGGTCAGTCACTTTTCCAAGCTATTATCCTAGTAGCATGAGTGGTTTGGTCTCAAGATTCACCACTTTTCCACTCTATGTCATTATATAAAGAAGATCTAGGTGTTAAGGTCGACCACTTGTCCAACCTATAAGTGTATATCTTAAAGGGTATTCTTCTCACCACTTGAAATGTCCATGATATGTTTTACATAGGGTTTGGTTCCAAGGTCACCACTTATCCAAGCTAACTTTTATTCTTCTCATAGAGAGAAGCAAAAGGTCCACCACTTGTCCAAGCTAGGCTCCATTGAAACATGGAGAGAAAGATGCTCCACCATTTGTCGAAGCTAACTCTATTGAAACATGGAAGGTTTACATTCAAGGTCCACCAGTTGTCCAACCTATTAACGCTAGTAGCATGAGGTTTTGGTCTCAAGATTCACCACTTTTTCACTCTGTGTTATTATATTAAGAATATTTGGATATTAAGGTCCACCACTTGTCCAACCTATAAGACTATATCTTAATGGTTATTCTTTCTGACCACTTGGAGTGACCATGAAAGGTTTTACATGGGGGTTGGTTCCAAGGACCACCACTTGTCCAAGCTCAATCTCTATTAAACATAGAGAGAAGCAAAGGTCCACCACTTGTCTAAGCTAGGGTCTATTGAAACATGGAGAGAAGGATGCTCCACCATTTGTCCAAGATAGACTCCATTGAAACATGAAGAGAAGCAAGCTGCACCATATCTCCAAGATGCTAGCCTCCATCGAAATACCTTAAACCCACGTTATTTGTACATGGGGAGTTTACATTCAAGATCAACAATTTGTCCAACCTATTATCGCTAGTAGCATGAGTGGGTTTGCTCTCAAGATTCACCACTTTTCCACTCTCTATCATTATATTAAAATATTTGGTGTGTAAAGGTCCACCACTTGTCCAACCTATAAGACTATATCTTAATTGGTTATCTTTCTCACCCCTTGAAAGACTATATCTTAGGGTTGTCCCTAGATATTATTGCTAGTAGTGTGAGTGGTTTGGTCTCAAGATTCACCACTTTTATAAATAATATGTGGGTGTTAAGGTCCACACTTGTCCAACCTATAAGGCTACATCTTAAAGGTTATTCTTTCTTACTACTTGGAGTGACCATGATAGGTTTACATGGGGGTTTGGTTCCAAGGTCCACCACTTGTCCAAGCTAACTCTATTGAAACATAGAGAGAAGCAAAGGTCCACCCCTTGTCTCAGCTAGGGTCCATTGAAACATGGAGAGAAGGATGCTCCACCATTTGTCCAAGGTAGGTTCCATTGAAACATGAGGAGAATCAAGGTGCACCATGTCTCCAAGATGCTAGGCTCCATCGAAAAACATTAAACCCACGATATGTCGTAGATGAGGGGTTTACATTCAAGGTCCAACACTTGTCCCAAGCTATTATTGGTAGTAGCCTGAGTGGTTTGGTCTCAAGATTCACCACTTTTCCACTCTATGTCATTATATTAAGAATATGCGCGCGTGTTAAGGTCACCACTTGTCCAACCTATAAGGCTACATCTTAAAGGTATTCTTTATTACCACTTGGAGTGACCATGATAGGTTTTACATGGGGGTTTGGTTCCAAGGTCCACCACTTGTCCAAGCTAACTCTATTGAAACATAGAGAGAAACAAAGGTCCACCACTTGTCCAAGCTAGGGTCCATTGAGACATGGAGAAGGATGCTCCACCACCATTGTCCAAGATAGGCTCCATTGAAACATGACGAGAAGCAAGCTGCACCATGTCTTCCAAGATGCTAGGCTCCATCGAAATACATTAAACCCACGATATTTCGTAGATGAGGGGTTTACATTCAAGGTCCACCACTTGTCCAAGCTATTATTGCTTATAGCCTGAGTGGTTTGGTCTCAAGATTCACCACTTTTATTAAGAATATGTGTGTGTTAAGGTCCACCACTTGTCCAGCCTATAAAGGCTATACATCTTAAAGGTTATTCTTTCTTACTACTTGGAGTGATTATGATAGGATTTATACATGGGGTTTGGTCCAAGTTCCACTACTTGTCCAAGCTAACTCTAATGAAAGATAGAGAGAAGCAAAGGTCACCCCCTTGTTTAATCTAGGGTCCATTGAAACATGGAGAGAAGATGCTCCACCATTTGTCCAAGGTAGGCTCCATTCAAACATGAGGAGAAGCAAGGTGCACCATGTCTCCAAGATGCTAGGCTCCATGGAAAAACATTAAACCCACGATATGTCGTAGATGAGGTGTTACATTCAAGGTCCACCACTTGTCCAAGCTATAATCACTAGTAGCATGAGTGGTTTTGTCTCAAGATTCACCATTTTCCACTCTATGTGTCATTATATTAAGAATATGCGCGTGTTAAGGTCCACCCACTTGTCCAACCTATAAGCTACATCTTAAAGGTTATTCTTTATTACCACTTGGAGTGACCATGATAGGTTTTAACATGGGGCTTTGGTTCCGAGAATCCACCACTTGTCCAAGCTAACTCTATTGAATCATAGAGAGAAGCAAAGGTCCACCACTTGTCTAAGCTAGGCTCCATTGAAACATGGAGAAGAAGGATGCTCCACCATTTGTCAAAGCTAACTCTATTGAAACATGGGGGGTTTACGTTCAAGGTCCACCACTTGTCCAAGCTATTAGTGCTAGTAGCATGAGTGGTTTTGTCTCAAGATTCACCACTTTTTCGCTCTATGTCATTATATTAAGAATATTAGGGTGTTAAGGTCCACCACTTGTCCAGCCTATAAGGCTATATCTTAAAGGTTATTCTCTCTCACCACTTGGAGTGACCATGATAGGTTTTACATGGCGGTTGGGTTCCAAGGTCCACCACTTGTCCAAGCTATCTCTATTGAATAATAGAGAGAAGCAAAGGTCCACCACTTGTCCAAGCTAGGGTCCATTGAAACATGGAGAGAAGGATGCTCCACCATTTGTCCAAGATAGGCTCCATTGAAACATGGAGAGAAGGATGCTCCACCATTTGTCCAAGATAGGCTCCATTGAAACATGAAGAGAAGCAAGATGCACGATGTCCTCCAAGATGATAGGCTCCATCGAAATACCTTAAACCCACTATATTTCGTAGATGGGGGGTTTACTTTCAAGGTCCACCACTTGTCCAAGCTATTATCGCTAGTAGCATGGTTTTGGTCTCAAGATTCACCAGTTTTCCACTCGATGTCATTATATGAAGAATATCTGGGTGTTAAGGTCCACCACTTGTCCAACCTATAAGGCTATATCTTAAATGATATTGTTTTTGACCACTTGGAATGTGCATGATATTTTTACATTGGGGTTTTGTTCCAAGTCCACCACTTGTCCAAGCTAGATCTATTACATATATATTATACGTACAATATTTCAACTAGATTCCCTACCTATCATGTCCAGTAGCATGGATGCTTAGCTTGAAGGTCCACCACTTGTCCAACCTATACTCTCTTATGTAAGGGAGATCTCGCTATAAATTCAAAACCTTCCCGCCTAAATTTAAAAAAATTCCTCCCAAATCTTAAATATCCCGCCTAAATTTAAAATATCCCGCCCAAATTTTAAAATTCAAACTTTTTTATAAAAATTTAATTTATTATTACTACTTAACTTAAATTTAAAATATTCCACGCGAAATTGATTTTAAATTCAAGTTTACCACAAAAGATATCATTATACCACCTAAATTCAAATATGAAAAACCTCAAAAACATTATATTGTACATAAATTCAAACAAATTCAAATTAACAAGCCTAAACTGATATTTAGTTTGCATAGATATGAATTTATCACACCTAAATTATGTCACCATGTTAGAGAGAGTGGTTAGAGAATTTGAACAAGGTCCACCACTTGTCCAACCTAGATACCAAAGGATTGAGTGTACAAGGTATTGTTTGGAGGTCCTTATAGTCCACTGTCTCAAGGTCCACCACTTGTGGTAAGGGTCACCAAAAAGTGTATATATTCATCCAAAGAAATACATGTATTTTTGGTCTACATGTCCTAGTTTAAACCATTTATGTCCATTAGGTGTATCACTAAACAAACACTACTATTTTTGAGAAACAAAGTTACAATCATATCTACAAATGGATTAGAGGAAAATCAACTCAGCATACATCCAGAACTCGCTACAAGAATCGACTTTAACAGATCACGCAAGTAAAGTCTTCCATTCAATTTTACTAGTATTACAATGTGTTAGTTATTTGTGATATTTATGTATGTATATATACTATGTATGCATATCGTAATTAAGTGTAATTGTGTATCTACATTATGTATGAGTATTACAATGAAATAACACAAATATACATACATACACATAGATAACACAGACGCACACATACATGAGCATGTATTTTCAAGAGAGAGATAGCAAGATACAGAGATAGATAGATAGATAGAGAGAGAGAGAGAGAGATATAAATACCTGTTTTTTTAGAGAGAGGAGAGAGAAAGATAACAGATTTCACTGTGTTTATGTATGTGAAGAGAGGAAGACGATGTATGGGAATATGTGCACGTATTTTCAAGAGAGAGACAACAAGATAACAGATTTCATTGTGGTTATGTATGTGGAAGTGAGGAAGATGATGTGTGGGAATATGTGCATGTATTTTCAAGAGAGAGACAGCAAGATAACAGATTTCACTGTGGTTATGTATGTGGAAGAGAGGAAGACGATGTGTGGGAATATGTGTATGTGTGCGGGGATACTTTTAAACTATGTATCTCTGTCTTTTGACGAGAGAGTGTGTGTGCAAGAAGAGTTACAGAGAACCATCTTCTCTATATGGAGAAAGACAAGAGTGAGAGAGAGAGAAATACCTGTTTTTTCTCTATTCGTGAGGTGTGCAATGTCTCCCGAGAAGACTGCCCGATCCTGCCCTTCTGGAAGCGTTGTGTACGCTGCTGTTTCTTTATCTGTGCGCGAACTTTCAATCCTGTGCACTCCACCTGTGTGTTGTGTACGATGCAGAGCTTGCTCCTCTACGCGCGCGTATACTCAACTGTGTGCGATCCGTGTGCGCTTTCTGTGTGTTTGCTGCTCGCCTGCTTTCTCTGTGTGCGTTGCTCGAGCGCTCTCTGTGTGCCTAATCTTGATAGGGTTTATTAGAATGCCACGTATGCTACAAGTCCATGTTTTTTATCATAGGATTAAAAAAAACAAAAGCAATATAAAAAATTAACCAATTCACACGACCAAATTAAAGGAAATCATGGTTGAAAATATGAAAAACATGCCGCCCCTTGACCCCGCCCGAGGCGCTGCCCCCGGCCCCCGCCCAGAACAAAATCCCAAAATCAACCTCCTAAGCCCCGCCATCGAGAGCGCTATATTCCACATCCCCATCAAGAGCGCAACCCCCAAACCTCACGTGGAAGCGCTGCCTTGTCACCCCATTGTGGCATTGCCCTAAGACCCGCATCTGGAGTGCTAAATGGGAACATTCTTCATTTAGTGAAATTTTGAAACATAAATTATATTAGCATATACTTAAATATAATACAAATATTAACATATTAGCTATACTACTAATTTACTGTAGCAGTTCTAGATTATGTCCCATACTATATTTAAGGTGCAAATTTTGGCCTTATGGTCCTAGATTTAGCCAAGTGGTCAACACATATAGGGCCAAGTGCACACTGTGCCACAAAACTTGGCCACCACTTCACTTGCCAAAGTTTAGGCCACATGGTCAATCCTAAGTTTCCAATGTTCTTATTATGTCACCTTTTGCCTCGTGGAAAACCTAGGCTTGTTTTCACATACTCAGGCACTTCAAGCCACAATAAATTGTCATTACTCTTCGGCAACCCTTTTGTTCAAGTCTTTCAAAAACAATTGTTTAAGGCCACCCTAAACCATTTTCATTTAGGGGTGTCTAAAACTAGCTTTTTGGCAATTCGAGAAGAAAATGGTCAAAGTTTTATACTTAGTTTTAACCACTTGACCAATTTAAAATTGGAAAGCAAGGTCTTGTAATACTTTTCTTTGGACATCACACATTAAAACTAGGTCCCTCACTTGTCCAAGCTATGCTCTAATACAATAAAGGGCTTTTGGTTTCAAGATGCACCACTTCCCAACCTTGATTCCATTAAAGAAGCTAGCTCTACTTAGACATTTAATAGCAAGGTCCTGCAGCATTCACATTGAACATTTTCCATGGCAGCTAGGTCCACCACTTATCTAAGCTATGCTCTAATAGAGTAAGGGGGTTTTGGTTTCAAGATCACACTTGTCCAAACTTGATTTGGGAAGCAAGGTCCAATAATAGTTTGCTTTGGGCATTCACCATTACAACTAAGTCCGCCCACTTCTCCAAGCTATGTTCTAATACACTAAAGGGGTTTGGTTTCAAGGAGAACCACCTTGTACGACTTTGTTTTTGGAAGTAAGGCTTTACATAGTTCACCTTGGACCTTGGACATTGATACTACAACTAAGCCCACCACTTGTCCCAAGATATCCTCTATATATAGCCAAAGGGTTTGGGTTTCAAGATTCACCACTTTTTCAACCTTTCTTCCATTAAAGAAAGGAGGGGCATTATAACTAGGTCCACCACTTGTCCAAGCTATGCTCTGATATAGAAAGGGATTTTGGTTTCAAGGTCCACCACGTGTTCAACCTTGCAAGACTCAAGGGATACTTGGACATTGGAAAGCATAGTCCTATAGTAGTTGATAGGTGGCAGTGGGTATACAACTAGGTCCAACCTATGCTCTCATATAGCAAAGAGGCTTTGCTTTCAAGGTCCACCACTTGTCCAACCTTGCTTCCATTAAAGAAATGAGGGGCTACGTAAACATTGGCAAGCAAAGTATCAAGGTCCTAAGGTGTTTCACCTTGGATATTGGGCATTATAACTAGGTCCACCACTTGTCCAAGCTATGCTCTGATAAAGAAAGGAGATTTTCGTTTCAAGGTCCACCATGTGTTCAACCTTTCTAATATAGAAGGGGATTTTCGTTTCAAGGTCACCACGTGTTCAACCTTGAAAGACTCAAGGGATACTTGGACATTGGAAAGCATAGTCCTATAGTAGTTGATAGGTGCAGTGGGTATTAAAACTAGGTCCAACCTATGCTCTAATATAGCAAAGAGGCTTTGTTTCAAGGTCCACCACTTGTCCAACCTTACTTCCATTAAAGAAATGAGGGGCTACGTAAACATTGGCAAGCAAGGTAGCAAAGTCCTAAGGTATTTCACACTTGGATATTGGGCATTATAACTAGGTCCACCACTTGTCCAAGCTATGCTCTTATATAGAAAGGGGATTTTTGTTTCAAGGTCCACCACGTGTTCAACCTTGAAAGACTCAAGGGATACTTAGACATTGGAAAGCATAGTCCTATAGTAGTTGATAGGTGGCAGTGGGTA
Source organism: Adiantum capillus-veneris (assembly GCF_014529385.1). Taxonomy (NCBI): domain Eukaryota; kingdom Viridiplantae; phylum Streptophyta; class Polypodiopsida; order Polypodiales; family Pteridaceae; genus Adiantum; species Adiantum capillus-veneris. The sequence continues at coordinate 144,845,128 of NC_140939.1, forward strand.
TTACAACTAGGTCCACCACTTGTCCAACCTATGCTCTCATATAGCAAAGAGGCTTTGGTTTCAAGGTCCACCACTTGTCCAACCTTGCTTCCATTAATATAGCAAGGAGGATTTGGTCTCAAGTTCACCACTTGTCCAACCTATGCAACCTTTTTCATGTTGGAGCATGATTTTTTGTTTGAAGAGTATTTTTCTATAACTATGGATTTAACAATGTAATCTTTTTACTTACAGGATGGACTTCGAATCTGGGGAGAAAGTACATATGAGCTTGACAATGAAATCGTTGGTATTGGTTGTGTGTGTAGAACAGATCCAGATTCCACTTGTGGTGGTACAAAGATAGGCTGGGAAATGTCTCCATACTAGTGGAGGAATGCTTGAAGGATGTGGTCCTACCTTTTCCTACAATGGATACTTCATCTCTCCAAGGCTCATTATGGAGTGTTGTTCGATGGTCAAAGCTTCTTTTGCAATCTTTTGTATTAAATGGGAACTTAATTGATCCACACGAAAGCTACAATGGTGATGAAGAACATGATCATTCTGATCCTCTAGTTACAGATGCAATACCTATGACAAGCCCAGAATTTGAAGCAATGATTCGAGAGTCTTGGAGAAATCATAGGGTCCTTTTTAAAAGATGACACAATGATGCAAACCATGAATGAAGGGACCATCTTATATGTATTTCCACATGATTATGTCAACTTTCAGGAACTTGGTCCTGATTGTGTGGGTGTGGGTATTGAAAGAGAAAATGCAAGCATTCAGATGTGGTTGAAGTGGGTAGCATCACTTTGCTAAAGTGGCCCATCAAGCAGACAACAATGTTGAATGGGAGCCCATTACAACGCTTGTTCCTGTTGATGGCATGCATGCTACATAGAGGATGTATCCAACGATGGCAATGTTGGAAAAAACTTGATGGGAGTAATGTTGTCCAGTTGTCAAGGAAGAGACGATACACTTTCATGAACAGGACTCAAAAATCAAAAGCAGCACCAGCTTCGACTTTTTACCTTTCAAAACAAATCAATTCAAAGGGTATCATTCAATGATTGTTGTGCACAAAAATGCTGCCAATTGCAGATCGTGATATTGTGACAACGTTACGACAACAATTTTGGGGAGAGTCTCAAAAATCACGCACTAATTATGTTTATGATGTTCTTTCTATATGTTATCAGAAAGATGAGAAGTCACGATACCAATTCAGGCTAAATGGCTCTATTGTTTTGTAGAGCATGGTATGAGCTACATGGAATACCAAAGACATCATTTTATCGATACAAGGAGAACTTTGAAAATGGTGTGCGCCAATATGTACATGGAACACATGTACATTGAGAAGGGGACTTCAACATACTAGTTTAGCAAGAGCACTACTAAATGAGTTTGTGGAAAACAACTCTGAGAAGATGCCACATAGAAGTAGAACACTGCTAGATGTCTCAAGAGAGACTCAATTGGTGATTCCATCAACATACAAACAAGTGGATATTTTATGTGAAATCAACACGACACTTGACCAAATGGGCTATGAGAAGAAGCTATCCCAATCTTCTTTTGGTAGAATTTGGAACAAAGAGTACCCACATGTCACTTTAACAAAGACGAGTGAGTTCTCTAAGTGCAATATTTGTAGCTCAATCAAAGCAAGGTTAGAAGTTAAACCTTCTCTTGAAGAGAGAGCTCTTCTCTTGAGGGAGAGAGAAGTTCACATGGCACAACAAAAGAGTTGCAGAAGCCTATATTATGCATGGCGCACGTATTCAGAAACTCAACCACAAAAATATGTATGCATAATCCTATTAAAAAATTAAAGAAAATAAAAAAATGCACTAAAAAAGAAAAATAAAAGCTTAACAATTAAGAAAATCCATTGAAAAATACTATTTTATTACTTTTTGGTGGATTTTTCTATCTTTAAGCTCTGATATCAAGAAAAATTAATAAAAATAAGCAAAAAAGGCTATTTTTTGATGTATTTTTTATAGTATATACACTATTTACACTCATCGAGAAGATGTTATCATCTGAAATTTCCTTAGTGATGATTTTTAAAGTCGTTATTGGGTAATTTTGCAAAAAACCACATGTTAACATCTAACCTTTTCCTCCCTCTTCAAACATTGCCCTTAATTAATGAAGTTTCCTTCCACCAATTCAAATCAGTATGCGGTGCAAGAATTGGGTCCTAATTCAAGGGTTTTTGTGGTCAAGGTTTCTTGTTGATGTTTTTTAAATAGCAGATTTTGTAATTTATGTGCTCTTTGCTTGATTGTACCATTTGAATGCTTTGGCACACTGATTTCTTGAGATGTAGGTGTCAGTGATGACAGTTTTGACTCTCCATTGATATTTTGGTTTTCAGTTGATGAATTGTTGTGGTTGAGTTTTTTTAGATTTAACTTTCTGTTGATTCATTGGCTTTACAGTTTGCGGAGAAGATAAATGCTCCTTTGGTTTCCAAACCCATCTAGTGCTAGTTTCTCTTTTGAAAGATGTTTTTCTTTGAGTTGCTAGATGTGAAACTTTCTTCAGTATGGTAGATGAGTTTTTGGGAACCCAAATTTGAGATGGATTGTCCTTGAGTTTTTCTTTTGGTACCCAAGTCTGCCTGACTCCTTGCATGCTTCTTGTAGCATTTGCTTGTCTAGAGGTTTGCGTAATTGATTATTACCTTGTTTCTTTTGTGGGCGACCTCTTTTCCATTCCTCTTTTCTTGATGCAATTAGAACTAAGAGTTGTCCTCCTTTAAGTGATAGTTTGAGTTGATTGGACTCCCAATCTGGTATTTCCTTGTATGTCCGCATCCATGAGATTCCAAGAATCATCATTTCATTCATGTTCATTTGGTATGCATATAAGTTGATGAGGCCATTAAAAACCATTTACTATCACATTCAAGTTAACCACTCCCAATGCCGGTGTTGGGTTTTTGTTGCATCCTTTTATAGAAAATATTACCGATGCTAAAGACTGATTCGTAGCTTTCTTGTAAGTGGAATAACTGACTGCATTCATTTGAGCTCTAGTATCTACCAATGCATTTGTACTATGATTGTTTAGTCGTACCGTGATGCGAAGGTCAATTCCATCCAACCATTCATCATCCGTTGGTACTGCATCATTCTATGATCTCCATAGTATTTCATCTAGTTCCAAAGTGTTGATGGGAATAGGTGTTTGATGAATTTTTAAAGTAAGTTTCTTTTTGAGTACTCGAAGTCGAGATTCCTCCTGAGCTTCATCAATAACCTACTATCATTTAATCTTTCTTTGCTTTGCTACATGCATTTTCTCTAGCAAATCATTGGTTAGTGGAAAATGGTACTTCTTTAACTAGCATCCACTAATCCAATTAGCCATTGGTTCACTATCTATAGTGGACAACTTAACTGCTCCACTTGGAGATACATCTTCAATGATAAACGGTCCATTTTTCTCTTTTTTTTTTAAATTTGGGAATGTGTTGCTTAAGGGAATAAACTAAAACTAGGTCCCCTTTATTGAAGTTTTTTGTGACTAGATGTGAATCAAAAAATTGTTTTTGCTTTTGTTTTTAGTGCATAGATGTGAGCTATAGCCATTAGACTTTGTTCATCAGGATTTTCTAAATCTTCAATCCTTTCTAAAAAATTATGTCCGGTCCACTCAAGAGTTTTAGCTACCCTTAGTGTCGGAAAGAGAAATTCCATTGGTAGTACATCAAGACCATAAACATGGTTAAAGGGTGTAGCATTTAAAGCTGTCTTGAATGAAACTCTATAAGCCCATAGAGCGGCATGTAGATTCATTTACAAATCATTTTGTCCTGAACTAGCCACTTTAGTCAACGTCAAGCTAAGAATTTTATACGTGTGCTCGGCTTGTCCATTCGCTTGTGGATGATATGGAGCGTATTTGTTATGGATGACCATAAATTCATTTAGAAGATACTCAATTATCCCATTGAGGAAATGACTTCCCCTATCACTGACAATTTCTATTGGAAGTCCATATCTTGTGAATACCTTTTCATAGAAGAATGCGGTTGTGGTTGTAGCATCAATCTTTCTGGTTGCCTTAGCATCTGTCCACTTGGTCAAATAATCCGTAGCTACAATGATATATTGAGCATCTGTCCACTTGGTCAAATAATCCGTAGCTACAATGATATATTGAGCTTGAGTTCTATAAGAAGGTGGTTGTATTGGTCCGACAAAATCAAGGCCCTTTTTGCAAAATCTCTAGCCCCCATCATTGGTCTTAAAGGCATGCTATCTACCCTTGTTAGCATTTTTTCTCGTTGGCATGCATCACATCTTTGAATATATTCTTTGGCATCTGCAAAAAGTGTTAGCCACCATATGACTGCCATAAAAAATACCCTAGTGGTGATTTCACTAGAAAAGTGATCTCCAGCTAATTAGCATGTGCTTGTTGTAGAGTGGGTATATATCCATCTTCATTTGCATAGAGACGCAAATTTTGATCCTTTCCTCTGCGATACAATTGGTTTCCGATAAGAGCATAGTCTCTTGCTTCAGTTTTAATAGCTCTTTGGCAGCGTTTACTCATATCCTCCGAAAATGTTTTGCTTAATAAGTAAGTAACTATATAGTTACTCCACTTAGGAACTAGTGAGATTTGAAATAGTGCCACATAAGGTATGGGTGTTTTTTTCTGGCATTGGAGAAAGTTTTTCACAAATGAGTGAACATCACTTCTCATGGTTGGCCAAAATACTCCAAGTCTCATGATTCATTGCATAGTTTGATCTTCTGCAAAGCGAATCCCTACTATGGTCATATGTGCTTGATTTAGGTATTGGGTTTTCTCCTCAAGATTAATACACAAAAGCAATATTCCATCTTGATTTATTTTGCATAGAGTTCCAGCTAGTAATTGATACATAAGTGATTTTTCAATTAATATTGGTGTAATAGGAAGTGATATTTGAGAATCCACTTGAGATATAGTCATCAATGAAACCATATTTTTTGACCATTGGGGTATCATTTCCACGGAGAGAAGATATGCATCTGGTAGATCATTGTCTACCCCTTTTGGTGGTTCTCCTAAAATATTCCTTGATAAATGATGTGCTCTTTGGTGTGTGGTGCCTTTTTTTACAACTCCAATGAAATCAAATTTCAAAAGAATGATGAACCATCTAACTATTCTCCCTGTGTTCCATGGCTTGTTGACCAAGTACAATAAAGCTTGGTGGTCCACAAAGAACACAAATTTGTTGGCTAATAGGTAATGTCTGTACTTTTTTACCACATAAATCATCCCTAATCCTTCTCTTTTGGTGGTTGTATAGTTTTTTTCTGCCACATTCAGTTGTCTACTAGCATAAGAAATTAATGGGAAAATCAAATTTTTTATCCCTTGGTTGAGCTAATATACACGCAATGAAAAAGTTGGAAGCGTCAGCATGTATATGGAATATCTTATTCCAATCCGGTGCTTTCAATATTGGGACTGAAGTGAGAGTTTGTTTAAGATTCATGAAGGAATCTTTACACTCATCAGTCCATACAAAGAGCGTAATCAAGACATACATGGGTTTTGCTATTATAGTATACATGTAAATGAATCCTCTATAATATCCACAATGTCCCATGAAAGCCTAACCCCTTTGACTGTTGTCGGTCTAGGAAATTCAACAATAACATGAATTATATACATATCGCTTGCTATGCCATTTTTAGACACTATATGTCCAAGAGTTTTTCCTTGCCTACCCATAAAGGTGCACTTTTCAGCATTTAAGCAAATCCTTTAAATTCTACAATTTTGGAATACCTTTTTGAGATGTTCAAAATGATCATCCTAGATTGATGAATGTACACATAAATCATCCATACATACTTCCAATAAATTCCTAAGATATTCTTTGAAAGCATGGCTCATCAATCTTTGAAAGGTGGCAAGAGCATTAGCTAGCCCAAAATGAAAAACCCTATAGGCCAAAATGCTCCATTCAGTTGTAAAGGCAGTTTTATGCTGATCTTTGGGATCAACCAAAAGTTGATTGTACCCTGAAAATCCGTCTAAAAATCTCAAAGCTTCTTTCATGTAACCCATTCTAAAACATGCTTGGTGATTGGAAGAGGATAGTTATCTCTAATGCATTCACTTTTTTGAGATTGACACATACTCTTAATTTCCCACTTTTCTTGGATACCACCATAATTGGAGACACCCAATCTGTATGTTAAATTTCATAAATGAATTCGACTTCCTTGAGCTTCTCTATCTCTTCTTTGATCTTTTTGACAAATGATTCATTCAAAGTATGTGGCTGTTGTCTACTTGGTTTTTTATCCTCTCTCATAGGTATGGTATGTTGAAGTTTTTTTGGATCAACACCTTTGAGATCTTTATAAGACTAAGGAAAGATATCTCGGTAATCTTTTAGTAATCTTAGCAAGAGCTCTTCTTCTTCTTCATTCAATTCGATGGAAATGTAGGCAGGCCTAAGCTCTTCTCTTGGTTCGGCTAGATCTATTTTCTTTGCATTTTCAGGTCCTTCATATGATTTACCATGTTTTCTTAGTTCCCTTACAGGTTGTTAAGCTATGATCTTTTGATCTTGGAGGTTATATTTCTTGTAATGAGATGGAACACTCATTTCATCCTTACTCCATTCCTTGGTTGTTTCCATTTCAGTGGTATACACCTCTTTTAGAGTTTTCTTCAACTCTTCATATTTTTTCTTTTGTTCAACACGTGTCATGGATGATTCAACATCGTGGTGCTTAGGTTTTGATTGAGTTTCCTTTCTCATTTTCCTTGATGTTTTTGATGTTCCTTGCTTGTTCTCTGAAGGATATCTACCCACTGTGATTTTGTCTTTGACACAACCATGTGCATTTATCTGCATTAAAAACTGTATTCTGCTAGAAACTGATGGAATAGGTCTAGATTTCAAGTTTTTTGTGTCTCTTTTCCTTCTATACCATTTTTGTCTTCTTGTTTTTTTATTTGGAAAGTAAAAAAAAAATTCCTCTCCTCCTTTGAGTAGTAGTTGTGCTCTCACATGTTTCTTTTCTAATCCAGAATCATTGGATGTAGCTAGATGATCTTCAAGCTCGTCAATAGCATCATAATAGAGGTTTGAAAAGACTTGTTGAGATTTTAGTAAGTCCTTAAGTTCTTGAAATTCATCTTCAATGTGAAGGGTTGAGATCATTTATATGAGAATTATGTCATAACCATCCTTAGTGTAAAATTGAGTAGGGATAGACATATTCACATACACATCCATTACTGTTGCCAAAATTTGAGTCCATTCAAATGGCTCAAACAAATGCTCCGGAAAGGGTTTAGGTATGTATGCTTCATCTATGAAATCCCTTTCTAAAATACATTCTTCTCATTTTAAACTCCCATTTTTTGAGGCTCCACACATCCAAATAGGTGTATCTTTGTTTAACCAAGATGGAAGCTTTGATTCAGCTGAAGAGACTGAGTCAAATTCTTAAATGGGTGTTTTCATTAGATCTCTATAAGTGTGATCTTTCATATTAATCCTTGTAATTGATCCCACTTTATTCAAGTATAGGTAATTGTTTCCCCAATCTTGAATGAGATGTACTTTCCATGCATAAATGGCCTTCCAAGGATGATTTCATAATTAAGTTTCTTCCCAAAATCCACTATCGCAAAATTCACTATGGCAAAATAATGTTGATAATCATTTCCACAAGAACTAACTATCACTTTTTCAAGCAGTCCTAGGGGTTTTTCTATGTGTCCATCAGCCAATTGTAACCTCATTTGAGTTTGTCTAATAATAGGTTTTTCCCATGATTCCCATACTGCTTTATGGCTATGCCAGGCCCACTGTCCAGTATTTCCATGGTTTCGTCATTATATCTCATCCGAAGGGTTGTGTTTCCTTCTTCCCCCTCGTAGTATTCTCCAACTTTGTTCATAGGGACAAACCTAATCTCCTTGTTATCCAGTTCATGTTTCAATTTACCCAATTTTTTTGCGATGAGCAATGTTATTCCCACCTTCTCTTGATTTTTTTGTAAATCATTCCATAAATATGGTCTAATTTTTAACAGTTATCCCAAGGTAAGAGTACATTGAATGTGTGTTAACATGATTGAATGGATGTTCTCTACCTCTAGGGTTTGTTCCGCTCTTTTTATGTGAGTTGCTTTACAAACTATGGACTCATCTTCATTGTCTCCTAAGTAAGAGGGTAGTGTTTTTAGAGTCAATGGTTTAGAAATTCATTATGCTTCAGCGTTGTATTACCCATACAGGCATTGCATATCAATATCCATATCAAGAGGTAAATTGTCTAACCAGGCTTCCTCTATAGGAGTTGATTTCAAAGTTATGCTCCCATCATTAACCTCTCTCACTTTTTCCCATTAATTTCCTAGCCAGTCTTCCTCTACAAATGGAATTCCATCTAAAGCATCTTCGCTATCAAGCACTATGAGTTTTGGCTCTTTAGTTTCAAGGTGGGGCTCTACCATGACTTTGAATTTCTCTTTATTGGTCTCTACCACAAGCTCCTCAGGTTTTGCTATACTCGCAAGCTTGGGTTTTTGTTTTTCCAACATTTCTTGAGTAATTCTTACCAAATTTTGATAAGATTCAAGCTTAGCTGTTGATATAGTGAGAACCACGAACATAATTTTCAATCCATCGAACAAAGAGAGAACCTGCGAACTACTTGCTCCAATCGAGGGAACGTCCTGCGAACTGCTTCCTCCAATCAGAGAACCTGCGAACTGCTTGCTGCTTGCTGCTTCTGCTGTTTTTGTTGGCGTAGCTTTTGACAGCGTAGCTTTTGGTCCGCGTAGCTTTTGCCCGTTGTCTTTTTTAGCGCTGGGCTATTGAGCGTTGGAGCCACATGGGCTGTTGAGGGGCCAAGGATTTAATTATGCCCACTATGTTAGCGAAGTAAAGATGACTCGACTAGTGCATAGAGGCTACAAGAGGGTGTCAATATCTTGAAAAACAACGGAAAACTTTCATCTAACACAAGCTACACTCAAATGACCCAAGTCATCAAAAGCTAGTCTAACTAATCAGTAAAGAATCCATGACCATTACAGCATCAAACAACATCCGAATGTTATGAAACTTCTAGGACAAGTATATAAGACCTCAACACACATGGTTATGGTCTCAAATCTCATTTTTGATAAACTGTAAAAATTACAATGAATAACAACAGTGAGATTTTTACCTAGTCGTTTCTGACCACAAATGCATCTAAATGCTTAGCAATGATGCCCCAATATCCCACCTATGCTTATTTTATGATTTGCTAGCTTATATTTCTACTTATGAAATAAATTTGTGGATCCATGACATCAAAAGATACGATTTATCATGATATGTTTACGTCAATGCATAGAGCTCTTACCTGTGGTTGTAATGCAATAGATGGCACTGCAATGTGACAATCGACAAGGGAGATAGAAGCTCGAGAAGGAGAGAAGGGAGCGTCGTAAGCTCACGCTGTGTATTTCTTATCCAAAAACTTTAAATCAACTTTACAAAATTGGCTTTTATACCTTAGCCAAGGTTTCTTTGGTCAAAAACTAATACTCTGGGAGCTCTAACTAAGGATAAGTTGATACAATCTGGAAGCTTATAGCTCTGGCTCATAGATTAAAATATCCACTTGTCAAATAGGAGTTACAATGTTCCCGATTTATCAAAAGAATAAGCGTTTTTACAATAAAGCTCTTGAAAAATGCTACATGGGTTAGCTTGCTGCTAAGACCAAGCTTAGAGGCATTGACTGTTGCTTCAAACTGAAGGTAGTGGATAAAGGGTGCTTGTCTAGCAAGAAGAAACTTCTAAGAGCTCATCCACAGAGAGAGAGAGAGAGAGAGAGAGAGAGAGAGAGAGAGAGAGAGTGAGAGAGAGGTGTCTTGTACTCAAAATAATGTTCAAGATCACACCGTTTTCTTCCACTATTGTGGGTCAATTTTGATTGATAGTTGTGTCACTATCACCAACAGAGTCATCCCTTCTCAACAAGTGACTCAATGGGGCCAATGGTTATCCTATGACCTTGAAGGTGTTAATTATATCCTTTCAATGATTTATAACCATCTTGATGTGCGTTCAATGTTGAGGCTACCAAACTTGACAGGTAGAGTTTTTGAGCTTGAGAAGAAGCTGTAGAAGATGGATCAAAGTTGTTTGCAAATGAGGCACCAAGTAGGGATTACACTCTTTCTTCTTCAAAGATGTATAAAGATGATGATTGCAAGGAACAACAAGCCCTCACCGATAAATTAGACCTTCATAGAGTCTGGAGTGTGAGGTAGATCGACATGGAAGGTCCTTCAAGTGAACCTAATTGGGAGAATGTATAAATCATTGGCATGAGAAATCTCATATTGTGATTTGGGTATGTTTTAAGACAAATGATGGACTTTATTTTTTCTTGCTATCACTCAAGGTTCCTTAATAGTACTCAAGGAGATGGCAAACCCTACATTCAACATACAGAGCATGAACAACAATCTTAGGGTATTCACTTTCTGTAAAACTACTATATCACGTGCATTCATGGGGTATTTATATAAATTCTATGTTTTTGAATTTTCCATGATTATAACACACCCTTTTTCTATTTAATATATAGATTATCTTTTGAAGTTCCTTAAATAATATCCCTCTCCAAGTAAAAATGTAGAAATATTTGAAATTAAAATGCCCTTCTATTGAGCCTACACGATAGGTATATATTATAGGTGACCCCTTTGTGGTCTGTACCAAAAAGGTTAATTAATATAGCCATTGGAGGTTTTCGTTTGAGAATAAAAATCTAGAATCAAAGAAAGATGGTATACAATGGCATGGTGATTCCCTTCGTCAACATATCATTGAGTCAAATCCCTCACAAGAGGTACATTAATTGTTGAATGCTTCACCAAAGTTAGCAAAGAGAGTCAAGTTTTCCATTTTTGGGTCAATGAAAGATTAATACTTTGGTTCTTTATATTTTGTCTATGGCAATATTTTGCATTCAGAAAGGTTAATCCTAGTAGCAATTTGCAAACGCCTACCTATTAAAGGTGTAAGGCATCAAGAGGTATGTTGAGTATGGCAAGAACACAACTTTGTTCCCTAATGAAGAGGCCATGTTTTTTGGTTTTATGTGATCACTTGGAGCCCATATTACAACCTCTCTCTCTCTCTCTCTCTCTCTCTCTCTCTCTCTCTCTCTCTCTCTCTCTCTCTCTCTCTCTCTATATATATATATATATATATATATATATATATATATATATATATGTATATAGAAACCATGTCTTTCATGGCCACTTCTCCGGCCTACCCAAAGGCATTGCACGTAGATAGTGTTGGCATGTATAAGCTAAAAGAATCTACCAAGCACCGCCGGAAGCAATTCCACAACCATATTGGCAGTGTTGTATTAGTCCTTTTAAAAAGAAGACGCATTTCATCTAAGGACCAAGTATTATTAAGAATCACAGTGTAGACATAGGTACATCAAAATAGGAGATACATATATGAGAGTGGACAAGAATATTCCTTTAGTTATACGTATACTTTCATTCTCTTCGTGAAGTACTCATAACAAGATGAACGGTCATCTTGGCAAGAAATGCATTCTTATGTACTATATATAGAGGAGCTAAAAATTTCAAGAATGTAGAGGGCCTCCAAATGTCAGGCATTGCCATCACGTCATATAAAACATTACAAAACATCTGATCCAAAATGCAAAAGTGAAACATAAGATTTGAAATGAAAAACTGAAGGGTAAGATTGTAAAAGATGAAATGAAAAGCCTTTTAATAGTGAAAAATACAAAGGATTTCTACTCTACATAACTCTACATAAGATGAATGTACCACCTTATGCAAGGTGTTGTGGGGTGATTTGCCGACTGGATTGTAGGTTCTCACTAGGGTAATTGATCCGGATAACTACCCACAATGCATGTCATAATAACTAATATCTAATTCTCCTAAGTGATTTTCTCATGTTAACCGAGGTAATGTATCTCTGTTTTAAAGAAATCGCACTTGCTTTGCTTAGCATACAGCGTGTGAGCTCGTATAGCTATTCAAACACTAATTGTAAGTGTTCTATGTGTTCATCTTCAGTCTTACTGTAAATGAGAATATCATCAAGGAAAACAACAACAAATAGGGACGTAAGACACTATCCATGAGTGTCATAAATGTAGTTGGAGTATTGGTTAGACCAAAAGGAATAGCCAAAAATTCAAAATGCCCGAACCGTGTTCTAAAGGCAGTTTTGGAGATATCTTGCAATAGGATACGTACCTGGTGGTATCGTGAATGAAGATCTATCCTTCTATAGTATCTTGACCCGTGGAGTTGATCAAACAACTCATCCACTCGAGGCAGATGATACTTGTTCTTGATGGTTATCGCATTTAATCCGCAATAATCTACGCACATGCGCATAGTACCATCTTTCTTTTTTACCAATAGAATTGATGATGCCCAAAGTGAAGTGCTAGGTCTAATGAAACCACAAGCGAGGTAGTCAACCAACTGACTCTCAACCTCCTTGGCTTCTTTAGCACTCATACGATAAGGTGGTTTACTCACTGGTTTAGTGCCTGGCAAGACATCTATGCCATGCTGCACATCACGTGTAGGGGGTAAACCCGGTGGATGGTAGATCACTTGAGAGCACATCACTATACTCCATGAGTAAGTGAGTCAGATTTTTCCGTGAAAAAGGAGAAAGTAAACTAGAGTTATGTTGGGATGGAGAATCTTGTAATTCCTGTAATGTTTGTTTTACAACAGTTGCACGTTGCTCTATAGAATTAAAATTGAAAGCACTTTGCTCGTTAGATTTGTTAACACTTTGTTTATCAGTAAAATTCATTGCACTTTGCATACCAGTACTAGAATTCATTGCACTTTGCATACCCTTACTAGAATTCACTGCACTTTACTCTTGAGAATTCACAAGACTTGGAGACAAGCAGTAACACAAAAAGACTTCATCTATTAAATTTGATTTCTGCAAAATAGAAAGTTCGGTTGTACATATAAAAGGTGCAAATGGTATATTTTTCTCACCAAGCAAAAGCACATGTTTACCATTGGCCATAAAGGATAAGGAGTTGTGTTCATAACTAGTGTGCAATGTGTTTCCTAAACCATGCAGCCACTCTCGTCCTAAAACTACATCAGCACGGTCCATGTTCATAACTTGGAAGTCAAGGGTCATCGTATGATCTTGAAACATAAGCTCAACCCCTTGAACTAGCGTGTCCCATACTTCTTTATCAGTCCCATACATATGCTCCACCACATACTTGTGAGAGCAGGGAGTCTGTGTAAGCTTCAATTTCTTCACTAGCTTATAGTTCAAGAAGTTATGAGTTGCACCATCATCCACTAAAATACGAACACGTTGTCCGTTAATAGTGCCATGCATGAGAATCAAATCATGGGGGCCAAAGGTGGGTTGCCACATTGAAGCAGACACATAACACTTGTGCTTTTCTTCCATATGAAGAACCTCTATATCACAATATTTAAGAGATGAATCTAATGTGAGGTGTTGCACTGTGTGTATGGCCTTTTCTTTGCCTTGCAAAAGAGGACAATCTTTCTTGTTATGTTGGTCCGAAATACATCTAAAACACAAATTGTGTTTCTTTGGATGCTCAAAATCAGCAGTGCTGAGAGACCCACGTGGAGTATCTCGTGATTGCTTAGGCTTCTTAGCCTCTTGTGGGCGTGGAGAGGTAGATTGTCTCTTGTTCCTCTTGGAACGTGTGGGCGATCTACCTTGTCATTGGCTCTTAGCCACATTTCTCTTAGCAAAAGTATTCTTAGAGTAGGGAACATTTCCTTTCCTCTCTTGGTCATCATTATATCTTTGTGCATGACTAATAACTTCTTCCAAAGTTTTTGAATGTTGGGTCTTGACATGAAGAAAAATAGTCTTTGTCAAGACCCCTCTTAAAATCCCCTATCTTTTGTAATCCATCTAGACCTTCTAGTTTTAATATGATTCCCGATACTTTGAAAGGTACTGTGTGAGAGAGAGGCCAGACATGCGCCATGCATCCCATGCTAACCAATTCTTATCTTCTTTATTGGAGTCCAAAAAATCTTTGGAGAAAGAAGCTTGAAACACAGTCCAAGATGGAGGACGAGCATCTATTGGAAATATATCACTCCATTTGTGTAAGAACGTATTGACCGCATCCTTGTTGCGATCACCCTCTTCCCCGTGAAACTCAGGAATGGTGATATTCTTAAGTAATGCGTTTCTACCTTCTGCATCTTCTGCAGCACTTGTCTCTTGGACTCCTTGAGTCGTACAAGCTTGGTTCCCTTGAACCGTGCTACTTGTGGCTCCTTGATTTGTCTGTGAATTCATAAATTTCACAAGTAACTCAGTAAGATTGGTAACATTTGCATTGAGTGCAGAGAGGTTTCTTTCAAGTACGCTTTGGTGATGTTCCAAATTCTTGAAAGAAGCCATATCTACAAGCCCATGATCTCCTAGATCATCATCATCATGCATATTAGTGTCAGCAGCACCCGTGGTGCCCCGATTTTGATCTACGTCCTCAAAATCAAACGTGTGTGTAGGTGGGATATCCCCACTGGCCATGGTAAACACACATTAATGCAAAGAGAGAAAAAGAAACAACAACTTGTACCTTGAGAAATTGAAGTCTTTGTGTTTTGTATGCTCCGTGATTTGCGTTGCATGTGAACCTTGCCTTGCGGGAAGTTGAGCGCTTCACTTGTCATTCCTTGTAAGAACACCGTTGATGATTCTTCACAAAAACTGGTCGTTTTTGTGAAGGCTTTTCTTCACTTTGAAGCTACCTCCTTGAAGAAAAAGAGTTTTTGGAGGAAAACTGGCCTTAGTGAAAAGGAAGGGTAAAGCTACTTCCTTGAAGTTTGAAGCTTTCCCTTTCATTCTAGTTTTCCTTTCAACCCAAGTAGACTATCTTTCCTTGTTATACACAACAAGGGCCAATAGCTTGATGGTAAAGTGTTGGCCTCTTACCCTCATGGGGTGGGTTCAATCCTCCTTCATGCAAGGGTTAAGGGGGCCTTCCTACGCGTGTAGACAACGGCACCAACGGAAGCCTTCGAAGCCTCGGTGTCGTCGAGTTTGCCTTGGTCGCTCGCCTTGGAGGACGTAGATGGTCGGTTGTCATTGTCTGTCCACGTGCTGCTCGCACAGGAGACTGTGTCTGTCTTTTTTTTATTGCACAACGAAAACGTCGTTGTCTGCGGACCATGGGGGAGAAGCAGGGCGTCGCACGCACATGCACGCCACTTTTAGCCTCCTCCCAAAAATATCTTGGATACCAGTGAAAGGGCGGTGGTAATGCGTGTGATAGTCTCCACCCAACCGTGCTATCTTATAGCCTCCCCCTAAGGTACACAGTATCCGGCCGTGTCGATGGCCTTGCCCATAGGACCCATGTCCTTACAATTTCCTTGCCACACAATATCCCCCATTTCTTTCCTATATGCCCCCCCCCCCCCCCCCCCCACCCCAACACTCACCGTGCCATGATTGATGAGGCATGGGACAAGGGGTGGTGGTATGGTAGGCTTGACCTTGGATAAAAAACAATTCGATTGTGAGGTACCAAATGGAGTCCTAGGGGTTGCTAAAGCTTTTTTGCTTCAGGGTCAACTTCTCTCGAGCACCCAATAGTCCAACGCAAGAACTCATTTTCCTCCTCTCTGCTCGATGTGCTCATTTTTGTCATGCCTTTCCCCTATTCACACTAAAAGGAAAAAAGACTCTTTATTCTCCCTATGGATGGTCATGGTAATTCAATTTTCCTTCAAGGTGCAAGCGTAGGTGATTGCATTTATGAAGGCCTTCCCATTGGTTAAAACCACCCACAGCTTCCTTGCCACATCCATACTGGGCATATCCAACAATCAACGTTTTCCAATAGACTTTTGAATTGAAAGCTCATGACAAGAAAGTTATGTTCTTTCATAAGGGCACCACATTTGAGTCAACACTTGACATACATATCGACCAAAGGATTACCGAGACTCAAGATGTTTCTCCTAAAAACCTTGACCGGCATTTATTTGATCAAAGCACTACAAGGCATGGGTTTCTTCTCTAACAAGCCCAGGAATCGCACCTTAAATTCACTTCACCATAACATATTTTTCCAACATTCCACAAAATGTAAGTGATTGTATTTGTGGAGGCACCATATTTAACATACATATCAATTAAAGGTCTACCTAGCATAGCATGTCCCCCCATAGCCCCAAGGCCAATCCATGTTGGAGTTATACCATTATCAATGCTTTCAAAATAAGTCATTCCGGATAGAAACCTTTGAAGAACCCTTTATGTTTTTCTAAAAGCATCATATTTAGCATGCATATCAACCCAATCATTCACAAATCTTAGCATTTTGCTTGCATGTCAATCAAGCCATTGCCATGCATAACATTTGGTTTGCATATCAATCAAGGCATTGCCAGGCATAACATTTTGCTTACATATTTATCCAGTTGTCGCTAGGCATGCCAATTGGCATTGCCAAGAACCCTATTTGGCGTAAAGATCGACCAAAGCAATGTCAAGCTCAACTTTAATACATCCACTGATTTTTCTCGCTCATAGTTATCCAAAACCACATATAAAACTGATCCAAGCATAGCATTTCTAAACACCACATTAAGCATGGACTTTGACTAAAGCATTTCCAAGTACCGCATCATTGCCCATAAATTATATATCTCTAGAGTGCACCATATTTGGCATGAAAATTGATCAGGGCATTTCCAAACACCACAGTCTTCTTCAATGCCCCAAAGCTAGTCAATGATTAGCATACATACTGATCAAAGCTTTGCCATCTACAACATCGGCATGCAAATCAACCAAATCATCACTAATCAACGCATTTTTCCACGATAGCCTATGAGCAAGTTGATAGCATATTCCATTTAGATTTCCATGTGGGCGATATGACTTGGACCAAAATGTCTACTAGGTTGCTTATCTTTGGAATCTAGAAATGAAGAATTGGATTGATGGATATAATAATGCACGTGCACATGCGCGTGCGTGCACACACACACACACACACACAGAGAGAGAGAGAGAGAGAGAGAGAGAGGCTTCACATGACATGCCTTTACAAGGGAAACAATCACCAATGCACGATCCTATCCAAGGGATCTTGAGACATTGCCATACTTTATAATCCTAAGATGGGTACACAAAGACATTATTAGGGCAGCCTAACAAAGCAGGTGACAAATGAGAGTGGAGATTTTTGCAAGGTTGTAAACTTAACATGTAAATTTCTTATCTATGACTCCTCTACCATTTGCTTGGGTTTTTTTTGGTTTTGGGGGGGGGGGGGGGGGGGGGGGGGGGGGTGTTCAACATGTAGATATTTGATTGACAATGGTTTAAGGTGAGCATGGAGGGTAGTAATACAACAATGTATAGATGAGAATTGGACTCTCTTGAGGTTGACTTGAAGTGTAAAAGGATCAATCTTGATGGCACATTTATCCTTCATGTGCAAAGTAAACAATTAGGTCCATGTAATTTATTGTGTATTATCATGGGACTCTTTAGGAGTAATCTCATAGATGCCCATTACTATTTTCAAGTGTTGTTCTATCCTAAGGTTGCACCATTGTCCTCCCGTAGCACATGCATAATGTAAAATTAAAAATATCTATGTCAATATTAATGCTTTTGATGTGTGGGACCAAATGCTATAGTGTGCATAGTGTGATATATGTGAAAGCAGATGCCACAATTGCAAGTCAGTACACACCTTGTCGACAGCAGACGAGGCCCGATATGTGGCATTGATTTGTCCTTTATCACATAAGAACATGCCAAAATTTCTTTAGAAATGTAAAAATGTCAAGTGTTTCGGAGTGGCACGCTCATTTTTCCTAGATAGTTCAATGCGGGCGATCTTGGTCAAAAATAGTAGGTTTCGTACACAACCATAAAAGATGTGTGCAAAGCGCTTTTCAAGTGGAAAAATGGAATTCATCATGAAATTTGATCCCAAAAAAATTCTTCCAAAAATTTAGGGATTTTTCCTAGGTCATTTGGGCATTTTATGAACAAAAAGGGCCATTTTTGGAAAAAAAAAGAGGCTAAAAATGGTCAAAAATAAGCCTACCAATAGTAGTCAAGGACTCAAAATTCCACATGAGCAATAGTGCCACTGTTTCCCAAGCTATGTGTAAGTTTCTAGAGCCAAGAATGAGATCTTTTGGACATATATCAAGGGAGATACGACTGTTCGAAGCGGGGGTCTTGGAGCAATCTCGTACTGCTTCCACTGCATATTCGAAGCTGTAAGGCTACCAATTAGGGTTTCCCCTCTTCAAATAACCAGTTTGGATTTTCTAATGAAGTTTTGAAGCTTCCATGAAATGGTCACAACAAAGAATTAAAGCATTAATTTAGTATTTCCATCAGGGAAAAAGAGCATTGCATCTGTGCAAGAAATTGGGAGCGAGGCAACACCAAATCCTCACATACACACAAGAGTTTTGAGTTCATCTTGGTTCTTTTTCAAAGTGAAGATTTCATGGATGGAGTTCTACTCATTTTAAGTGTGTCTTTTGCTTCAAATATTCTACAACTTGCTTGACTTTGCTACGAACCCTCACACAATCAGACGCCAAGAGCTTTTCTAGTCGCATTGCGTACTTCATGACACATTTTTGGTGAACCCAATGAAAAGCAAGCTAGGGTGAGGGTCTGATGAATTTTTAGAAAGGTTCATTAGATGCACGTCACCATACAATCTGCATGCAGCTAAAGTCAAGAAAATGCAAGAAGCGATAGAAATCGCATTACAAGTAGTGTATGAGGAATGTAATACCGTTGATGGTTGTGATCCTAGATGATATCTTGAGTGCTATGTACGAGAGATGAACCTTGAAGGGGTTCCACAAGGATTGATGATTGTATCCTTTGCAAAACTAGTAATTCTAGGACTTATTGAATGATCCAAGACCTTGCAAGGGAATATGAAGACAGTTGGGATGACTTTGAAGAATCCATTATTGAATATGTTGACTTGGAGATGCAATGGACTACTTCCACAATGTTAAAATGAATTTTACATGCACCAAGTGATACATGTGGTCATAATCATGTTCAAGAAAAGCTAGAAGCCATTATAGATGAGTGTCTTCTACAAGACGACCAACTATTACAGGAAAAAGGTGAGGACATAATCAAAGTTGTGAATGAAAAGTTGGATGTTCCTATTTCTTTACATGAGTTTAGTTCTTTTTGGGGTAAAGATATGATGTTTCAAGGCTCACAAATAAGGGCAGTGGAAGTATCTATGGACAATATGTAGGTTGAAGAGACATCAAAAAGTGAAACAAAAGGCAAGGATACTTATTCGAATATGGTTTGTGATATGGGTGCTATGTCCAATCCATGTGCATATGCAAATTAATATGCTTTCCATGAAGTGATTTTTTTTGCAGGGTAATGTGAGCTTGGGTTGTCCACGAGTATGCCAACAATATCCTAGCATAAAGAGGGTTGTCTACGGGTATGACAACTATATCCGAGGCGTAAAGAGGATGAAAATATTTTATCACAAGGTCATTGCAAGCACATTTATGAGAATTTTACTACCATAGATTGGAAGGATGCATACGTTGATGACTTAAAGAAACCTGGAAATGCTATGTCTCTGTAAAATTCAAGTTCACATGATGATGTTGATGCTTTTTTGTATGGTTCATATGCTTGGGATATGATAGATGAGGGAGATTCAAAAAATGTAAATGTTATTAAGAGGGGGTGTAGGTTGATAAGAAAAATGTCTTTGATAGAAATTAGTGAAAGGCTTATGATGATGATTTGGAGAGAGAAGTGAATTCTATCTTTGTGAAACATACAAATTTATATGAAACAGAGATGCAGAGGTACTTAAAAGAAGGTAAGAGGGTTGAGGGACTTATGGCCAATATGAATGGAACATGTGATGAGGGTCTCTTGCACCATGAGATGGGTTCTAGAGAGGGTTCATTTCATTAGGAGGAAGCTATTGAAATCATGTGCCTTTTGTATGAATATTTGGAGGTATTTTGTGATACATATGATCGAGGGATACTCAAAAACTTGACTTGGGACAACAACTTGACGATGATTCTTCTGATCAATGCAAAGATGTAATACATTATTTGTATCATGCAAAAGACAATGTGGAACGTATGGTTATTATGGATGATGCTTACAAGATGTACCTAAGTCCACCAAAAAACATGCATCCCTAGCACATCACATAGTATTGCTACAAGAAAGCCCCACAATTGTTGACAATGTTAGTAGGATTTAGGGGAGCCAAGCCCTAGCATTTGATGCCCTTTATTTCCACTAGGGGATGCCTCCTCTATTGGCAAACAACCTCTCCAACACAAGGATTTATTTCTTCATTACTAGAACACCTCTTTCCCTCTCCAAGGAGAGGAGAAAGAAGAGGTCCTCTAACTTCTCCAAAAACTCAAGGTATGGAACTACAGCTCGAAGGAGATGAGGGAGGGGCATTCAGGCCTCAATCCATTTCCATCTCGCATCCCAATCGATTGCAAGACATCCCAAAGAGCATGAGCCCTACTACATACTCCTCTCAAAAAATTCTTACTCATGAAGGGTGATTAGGCTACTCAATCCATAGTACGATTCACTCTTCTTAACAGAAATAGAATTTCATATGCTATAGTAGCATACCCCTCTTTCATAATGATACCTCCCAAGGAATCACTAGAGCATCACAATATTAGACTTCCAAGGGTTGTGAGAGATTTGGTTGACACCTACCTATTTACTATTGAAAAATAGAAGGCAAAAGAGCAATGTGTGTGTATCCATTTAGGAACATATGACGGACAATACAACCCTTTAGAGCACATTGATGTAGGTCTTGACCAACTTGGGCAACATATCACCCTAGCCCATTGGAGGATTATAATAAGCTTAAAGAGTTGTCACACAAGGTAGCACCGATTGAAGAAACTAAGATGCATGAATTCATTGCTGAAGCAACTCTTGTGAAAAATCTTTACATAGCCATATTATAGTTGTCCCTAGCTCCTCCACTCGTACTAGTTTGACATAAAAGAAGAAGGAAAAAGCAAAGCAGTAATAACAATCACTTTGATGTATCAATGTTCTAGATGGATGAGTCATTGTATGGGTTTCTGGCTCCTTGCAAAAGCCGTAGAATAGATGTCCATCTAGTCCCATGGCAAGATTTCTTTGCATGGGCTTACTTGTATCTTTTTAATACAAACACCCACATAATGTGGGAATTGCAAAAAAAGAAGATTTTTTTTCTATTGAGTGCACCGTCCAAGTCGTCTACATGTAAATTACCAGGCATTATTTTTTTAGAAAATCTACAAAGCAAGGAGCATTCAGGTTTTTGAGAGAAACTTTGTAGTAGCTTAACTCAAAGGATATCGTACATGAAAGCAAGGAGCTTATATCTATACTATATATAATGCAGCTTAAAATTTTCAAGGAAGGAGAGGGCCTCCATGTGTCACTCTCTTTTTCACTTAAAAAAAGACCTCACAAAACATCTAATCCAAAATGCAAAAGTTAAGGGTAAGATTGTAAGAAATGATAGCCAACCTTACAAAACATCTAATCTAAAATGAAAAAGTGAGTGTAAGATTGTAAGAAATGGCAAGCCTTTGGAGAATGTAAGAAATCTATACTATATACAATGCGGAGGTCATTTGGAGGGCCTTCTAAGAAAATGTATTTTTTGCACTCTCTCTCTAGAAAAAATGGCAAATAAAAGAGCTGGGTCTTTCATAGTAAAACTTCAAAAAGTGTACTTTAAGTAGATTCCTTACTCCTTTGAACATTCGTTCGTAGTGATTGAGGGATAATCCTCTTTTCAGTTGCATTGAATGAACAACGTCAATACGAAGGGAATGAGGCTAACATGGAGGGACGAATCCGCAGCCGCTATTCACTTTCCATTAAACCTACACATTTGGCTAATGGCGCACTCCTCAAATGGCACAAATGTTACCCATAAACGAGCCAAATATCACCTTCACATTGATTTGGACAATGAGTACCAACCATTGATTAAGCGCAGTAAAACAAACACACATATACCTCCCACCTCCATAGACACGCTCAGAGCTCAAGGAGCTAAACACATAGATATCTGGACGAGAGGCTCTCTCTACCCTAAGAATCCAATAACTAATGCGTCTCCACCGTTTGTCAATCCTACAAGCTTATTGACCTTTGCTGGTGATGGAGAAAACGGCCTTCTGGGTTATTGTAAATCACTTACAAGAGAAGCTGAAACTTACAAGAGCATTCTCCAAGCTCAACAATGTGATATTGTTCGCCTTTCACATTTACATTCTACAGATCAGGTTACCATTTTGCAACATAAAACAGAGGTACAAGAACTGAAAGGAAAGGTGCGAAGTTGTCAAATGAAGGACACCATCTTGGGTGGTCGTATCCGAAAGAAGAAATTGCGCAATCTTGAAACATTGCAGGTGCATCAGGAGGTCTCAAGAAAAGAATCCGAGCATTAAGGTGATGCTTCTTGGTTGGCTACATTGTCTTAGTTAAGTAATCTCTTTGTTTTTTCTTGTTATGCATTGTTTTCATGTACCTAAATAGTGTTAGTGAAGCAAATTTTCTGTTATTTACTTATGCATTGTCTTCATGTAGAGATTCAATCTATCCTGACAAGGAAAACATTGACCCCAAAGCCAATATAGGAAAGAGATTGAAGCCACTTATAAGTAGAAGCCTGGCAGCAGATATAGTACATGACAAGAAGTTTAAGGTTCTACAAAGAAATGTAGTGGACCGCTTTATTTCAGAGAACTCAGTGCCTGCTAAAGAGATACAAGGCAAACTTGATTCACTTGGTGTAAGCAAAAGAGGATATTCGGCTATCCAAAAGTCTGTCTCATCCATCTTTGTTAGGAAGGGTATAAAATCCAAACTTCTACCATCAGCCTCAAGTGTTTGGAAAGAGAGGCTTCAGCTTAACGAGGCACTGGGAGACTATCTTGGACAACCCTTTCATATTAAAGCAACTTACAGTGGCCATGGAGCGAACATGGCATATGATGAGTTCAACAATATTTTTATGGACCTGCGGATACTACGGAAGAGAATGGTGGAGTTTTACAACATCACATTTGAAGAGTCACGTGGACTATTACATTTTGTGTTAAAACTGGATGAGTGTGAGCTTGTTAAAGAGAAAAAGCTAGAGCGTGTTACTATTACTTTAATGAATAGAGCCCTCTCAAAGTGTCCCAGTGATGATCCTTTATATTTTAGTGTTCAATCAGAATCTAACATATGGTGGCTTGGTGCGTTTGAGGTAAGCGATATTCTCAAGTAAGCTCAAATGTTCAGATCTACTTAAGTCTCATTTATTTTGGTTGCAGGTAAAGAAAGAAGATCATGAGATTCTATATTGGGTGTTCCATCGAACTAATATTCCGGAGCTGATTGATCGACAGACTAACCAGGGAGAGGTACTACGTTTAGATGGAAGGGGAGACTTTCAAGTTCAGTGGCATCTTGCAGGTGACCTTAAAACATTAAAGTGCATGTATAATTGTGGAATGGGTGCAATGGCAAAGTCACCGTGTTTGTTCTGCATGGAGCCTGCAAAGGTCATGGACCCAAAGTGGTGGAGAAAAGCTCCAACATGTCACATTGAGGATCCTGCTTTTCGACCAGTTTTGAAAATACCACTTGTGAATGTCCACATTTGTACAATGCATGCCCTTTGTAGAATTGTAGAGAAATTGGTCTACTTATACATCGGGTTTGCTTGGAAGATTAAGAACCCTGCAGAACGACAAGTAGCCTTGCAGTGCTTAGAAATGGTACTGTCGGATATGGGGCTTCATGGTGGCAAACAAAATAGAGGGAGATGCGGATGGAGTAGGAACGCGCGATGGTGCACCAGAGCAATGACGCTCCATGTACCACTGTCTTTGCTGGGGTGACAAAGAAGAAAGAAACTCCTCATCATTCATACCTGCATTAAACACACAAACATTTAAACTTAATATTGAATGAATGGAGTAGAAAACATTAACAAGTAGATAGATAGATATATATATATATGTGAAAATCCAGCGGGATGAAAAGAGATCAACTGCTGAGAAGGATGTCCCATGCAAACCATCCATCGGTGGGGTGAAGGCACGGAGGTTTTTATCTAAGCCCCAAGGTACAAGAGATCGAAAGCTAACAAAACATGGAAAAATATATAACACATCTTATGTTAGCAAGGTAGAGTATCAGAGCTGGAAAAAGCTACATATTGCAGTCAAAGACCACGAACCAACTACTCGTAACGCGAAGGCTGAGGTTTGGCGATCAATAGACATCCTATTTTTGATGTGCGACAAAGATGACTGGTCACAAGGTGATATGAACAAGTTCAAGGAAAATCTCAACCTTCTGAAAAAATCATTCAAGACAGCATGGACAGACACCCAGATTACTCACTACATGGTATTATCATGTATTTCTTTCTCTCTTATGTGCAAATATGTGAGTGTAAAACATTCTAACTAATCTGTTTTCATATCCAGCACATCATCTTCAATCATTTGCCATATTTTATACAGAAGTATGGGAACCCGGCAATATGGAATACCCAAGGGATGGAAAAGTCTCATTACATGGCGAGAAATGCTTATTTCAGGCACACACGACATGGTGGCTCTCGAATCAAGGCTAACAGTTTGAGAGAACTATTTGAATGGTTCTATCGTAGAATCATTCATCGAATGCAGGCAAAATAAGTCTTGGCAAATTCAGTAACAGCACAAGACATCAGACATTTACAACAACAAAAAGCTAAAAGATCAATGGCATACAACAACTCCGGAGCTCGTGAAAGTCAACGAAGGTGTAGAGAGACAATGGTGTATGTGAATCACAAGTGGAGAAAGATACTCTGAGTGGATGACATTGTACAAAATTTATGTAATACATGATCTTATACAATTGGTACTTGAAGTGTATCAAGATTTTGCAGGTTCAATTTTGTTTTTTGGCACGTCACCCTTGTAACGAATCATGAGATGTTTGCTATACTCTAAAAGTTCATCTGGGTTTTGTCTACCAAGAGCTAGTGCCATTGCTGTGTAGGTGTAGTAATACGCTGCCCGACCACCTGTATAGCCTGGGCAGTAACCAAAACAATCTCTAGCAAACACTTTGTCCACAAGAATGACTTTATCTGCACTTTTGGGCAGCACCGGTCCACCCAAGAAGCGTGATAGTGTCTTGAATGTGTAAGTTGCTATTGAACCCTCTTGTGACATGGAATTGTGAAAAACTACTATCGGCGACTCGCAGAGCTTTGAAAGGTACTGTGCTAGGGCCGCATCCCTTCCTCGATACTCTCTTGTCCGGCGCCGAAGGAAGTCATCCTTGTCAGCAATCCAAGACTGCACATACAATGTCAGAAATGACACAAACAGAGAGAGAGAGAGAGAGAGAGAGAGAGAGAGAGAGAGAGAGAGAGAGAGAGAGAGAGAGAGAGAGAGTTACCATGAAGCTCTCATCCTGCAGAAAGAGGTTTTCTTGCCACAGGTCTACAGATGTAGTTGACCCCTGACCTGAATGGTTAAACCAATCCTCCACTTCTTTGTTACTTTTCGATGGTCTTAGGCTTTGTCTTATTGCTTGGAAGGTGGCTTCATCAGGTAGTGTCTCCTTGTATTTTTCAGCTTTCTCAAAGCATCTTCGAAGGCATTCCATTGGATTGCTGGATGTTTCCATTGCCTCATCATCACTACTATCCTCTGAAACAAATCCACTCCTCTCCTCTTGGACTCTGGAAATAATAGCTAGGGAGAAATCCTCCCTTAAATAAAACACACTTTGCACATCATGTAAGAAGATATAGGTCCTGTCTCCAATCCTGAAGTCAGGCACAGCTGGCAACATCATCTGAGCATGCTTCTCAGTGAAGTTACTGACATCCAATGGAAGTTTGATTTCTGTGGTTTTCACAGAGAGCATCTTACTTCTTTGTACTTCAATTGCCTCAACCTCAAGGTCGACTGTGTCTTCAACCTCCTCGACTTCTTGCATATGAGTTGTCTCCTCGCATTCCTCTTCTGGTGCTGCATCCTGCTCCTCTAACACCTCATCAGGATTCTGCATGAGGAATCCAAACAGGCTGTTGAGGTAAATCATAAAGCCAAAGGCTTCCTGAATGAGTTTGCATTCTTTTTGGTGCAAAGGGCAGACTGAATGTCGGCAAGAGGGTGGTAATTCCCTATACTTCTTCACTCCCTGTCCCTTTCCACCACAGTCATTTAAATGCACAAGAGTCATAGTAGGCAAAACAACCCTTCCTACCTGCACCATCACCTCAAACTTATCTCTGTAGGACTGCAAGAAATTACTGTGCTGAGCTAACAGGTCTTCAATGTCAAACTTTGGATTAAACATAGAATGAATTAGATCATACTTGTCCCCAGCACCACAAGATGCTGCAAAATCAAACAGCCTCTCATCAGTTGCAGCTGGGTCTTCCAGAGAAGACACATCCTCCTTTTCTTTACATTTTGTACTTTCTAGCACATCTGCATCATCTGAGAAGTCTATATTTCTCTTTCTGGTATTTTTCTTGAGAAGTACTTTACAGGGCACCACACCCTTGTAGGGT
Organism: Adiantum capillus-veneris; assembly: GCF_014529385.1. Lineage (NCBI taxonomy): Eukaryota > Viridiplantae > Streptophyta > Polypodiopsida > Polypodiales > Pteridaceae > Adiantum > Adiantum capillus-veneris. Next base: position 144,871,853 of record NC_140939.1, read on the forward strand.
GAGGGATCTTCTTGCCCTGGTGACCTCTCTGATTGATCTTCACCAAGCGACTTTTCCTCAGATATGTCCTGACAAAAGTCAACAGTTCTTTTGGCAGATACATTAAGCAACTGAGCCTGCAAGGTTTGAAATCCTGGCACAAGCTCTGGATCTGGTTTCAGCCTCTTCTGCCTACTGGACCTTAATCCTAATCATCAAGAAACATAACAAGTCAAAACCATGAGGAAACATGACAATTCTGCCAAAACCAAACCATCATGATCTCTCTCTCTCCCCTTATAGATATAAATATATCTATAAATATAAATAAATAAATAAATAAATATATATATATATCTGTCTCTCACCAAAGCACAAACAGAAACACACCTAGTCTCTCTCTCTCTCTCTCTCTCTCTCTCTCTCTCTCTCTCTCTCTCTCTCTCTCTCTCTCTCTCTCTCTCTCTCTCTCTCTTTGCATTTGTCTATAGGACTAAAGGCGCGCGAGGAAGGAAAAGTGCCTTTTGCAAACCTCTCCGCGCGCCTTAAGTACAACTACGAGAGCAATAACAATACTAACGGCGCGCGGAGAGAGTTGCAAAAGGAACTTTCCCTTCCTCGCGCGCCTTTAGTCCAATAGACAAATGCAAAGAGAGAGAGAGAGAGAGAGAGAGAGAGAGAGAGAGAGAGAGAGAGAGAGAGAGAGGATGTGTCTGTGTCTCTGTCTATGGAACTATGGGTATTGAGGTGTGTGTGTGTTGAACAACACACACACACATACACACACACACACACACACACACAATTTGTACCAACTGCTAGAAATACAGAGAGAAAGAGTGAGAGATCACCTTTTTTTGGTGGGGTTTGCAGGAACTCAAAGGGAGGTGTCTCCTCCATTGCTTTTCTCTGTGTCAAGCGGAGTTTGTCTTTCTCCCTCCCTCTCTCTCTCTCTCTCTCTCCCTCTCTCTCTCTCTGAGAGTAAGGACTCCCTCTTTCTATCTCTATCTCAATCTGTGTCTCTCCCTCTCCCTATCTCTGTGACAAGCTGATCACGCTTTCTCTCTCTCTGAGACTCTCTCTCTCTCTCTCTCTCTCTCTCTCTCTCTCTTTGTGACAATCTGCTCACTCTCTCTCTCTGTCTCTCTAAGACTCTCTCCCTCTCTCTCTCTCTCTCTCTCTCTCTCTCTCTCTCTCTCTCTCTCTCGTTCTCTCTCTTTCTCTCTCTCAAAATCACACTTATAACGGATACACACGGCGGCGCCCCACGTGTCACAATAAATTAAAATATATTTGCATGCGGTCGCACGTGTGGTCATTATTGAGACCGTATACTTTTTGTACGCCATATAAAGCGGTCAAGAGAGAGAAAAAATACACCTCGTGAAAGAGAGTGAGTGAGTGAGAGAGTGAGAGAGAGAGTGTGCAAGAGCATCGCCTGCGTCTCCGACAGCAACGCCACGCAGCGACATAACGAAGGTCTGCTTCTCCCTCTGGCTTTGCCTAAATCTCTCTGTCTCTGTTTCTGTCACCCACACACAAACACACAGACACACATCTTTAAAATAAAAACACACACACACACATACACACCCACACACACACAGACACACACACACACACACACACACACACAGACACTCACAAACACACACACACACACACACACACACACACTCACAAACACACACACTTACACATAGACACACATCTTAAAAATACACACAAACACACACACACACACACACATTCTCTCTCTCTCTCTCTCTCCCTCTCTCTCTATACCAAAGGCGCGCGTAGAGAGTCATACCCGTAGTGCATGTGTCTATGCGCGCCGTTAGTACTGTCCATTGAGTAGAGAGAGAGAGAGAGAGAGAGAGAGAGAGAGAGAGTATGGGTGTGTTATTTTAACCTATACTAACGGCGCGTGGACGTGCTTGTTGAGGTTAAAAAGTGGTCTGTGCGCGCCTTTAGTAATGTGGATTCTCTCTCTCTCTCTCTCTCTCTCTAGTTATATATGCTAAGCTATAGAAAGGAGAGAGAGAGAGAGAGAGAGAGAGAGAGAGAGAGAGAGAGAGAGAGAGAGAGAGAGAGAGAGAGATTCATAGAAAGAGAGAAGGGGATTGAGACTCTTCTTTTGGTGTACAGTAAGATGGCTAGAACAAAAGCCACTGCAAGGAAGGCAGGAAAGGGTCCAGGATTAGCATCGAAAGCAAGTGGTAGATCAGCAACCCCAAAGAAAAGACTTGGAAAACCAAATAAAATTCTGAAAGGGCCAAGGATGAAGAAGCTCCAAACCTGCATGGGACTTTTCAGAGAAATCAGAAAGGCACAGAAATGTGTAGATTTATGCATACCAAAGCTGCCCTTCCAGAGGATGGTGAGGTCCATATGTGATGAAGCTACCTGGGGCACCAAAACGTGGAAGGTGGTGGCATTAATGGCTCTACAGGAAGCAACTGAGGACTTCCTACTGGAGTACTTCAGTGACATGACCATTGTTGCAGCCCATGCCCACAGGGTTACTATAATGGACAAAGATAGTGAGACATTGAAAAGAATAAGGTGGAGGTATGACAAACTGCTGGTCCCCAATGTCTGCAAGGATAAGAAAATGAGAGAAATTTTGTTATACCCCCCGGAGCTAGTGCCTCAGCTCACAGTTGTAGATGTCACACATGATGTGAATACAAGGGCAAAGGCAGAGACTATTGCTCGCCAAACAGAGGAAATGAGGGAAGCAGAGCTTCAGGAGAAAGTAAAAGTAGCAGTGGAGTCCCAGAAACAAACAGAGTGCAATGTGACCCTGTCTATAGAGGTAATGAATCAAGAAACTCTACTTTCAATGAAGAATGGTTTGCTTGCAGAGATACCATTCGTAGATGGAACCAGAAAGCTAGCTCTGGAAAAGGTGGACATTGATTTATTGCAGAATCCAGATGCTCAGATTTCAGACACAATTATCTATGCTTGTCTTAAGTAAGTGTTACTATCTTGCTAGCTTTGAAAACTCAGATAATAGGTTTGCTAACTCAGGTAGAGTCTCTGCAGCCTGATCAAAAGTCAACTCCCATTGCACACTCACACAGAGGTGTTTCTCCTTGATCCACAAATGTCTGTAATTATTAGACAAAAGAATAGTCCATCTGGGACCTTTGAGAGCTGGTTTTGCCACTGTGCTATGCTGGAAGTTACTGTGATCATCTTCCCATATGAGAACAACCATCACTGGAGTCTCATATGCCTTGATGTTGACCAACCAGCAGTGTGGGTGTTCAATTCAATAAAAGGAACCCACCCTGAAATTAGGCTGTAAGTGTTTTGTGTCAGAAAGTGTTTATTATAGATATCCATGTAAATTTGAAGCCTCATGCTAACATCTTGACATTGCCTTGTGCAGTTGTATAAAGAGGTTGTTGCTTGCCTATGGCAAGCTATGTGGAAGGTATGAACTATACAAGGCCCCAATCAAAGAAGTACCTGTCCCAAATCAAACCGATGGGAATTCTTGCAGCTGGAGATGTCTTCTCCATGCAGAATATGTCCTGCAAAGCTACTTTGCATTAAAACCTTTCATGACTAAGGTACCCATTTTGCAATGCATTCAGTTAGTTTTGGTTTAGTCTATAAAAGAATTCTCATCATGTGGTCTTTCAATTTTGCAGAGTGCTTTAAAAAACTACACATATGATTATTTGCAAAGATACCGGGTAAGTTTAATACAACACCTGCTTACTATGTCTAGCCCTAGAGAGCTTGAAGATAGCGGCTTGGATGAGCGCACTATTGATCTTACAAAACATGACGTGCCACCATGACAAACCCCTACATCCGATACAGTGGAATCACATCGGGCCGAGGGTGTCATATCAGCAGAAGATCAAAGAGTCGAGGATGAGGAAAGGACAAATGAGCATATGGAAGCTGCTAAGGTTCAACCGGAGGAGACAATGAAAGAGCCAAGTCAGCCAGTGGAACAGCCAAAAGAGGCTATGGCTGAAACCGAAGATGAGGAAAGCAGGCCTATAGATGAGCAAAAGGATATGGATGAGGAAAGCAGGCCTAGGGATGAGCAAAATGATATGGATCAGGGAAGGATGTATGAGGCAAGCCGATCAACCTTGAATCAGGCAGAAAGGGCCATGGGGGAGACCCCTAATGAAGATTTGAATGATGACTATGAAGATAAAGCGGAGGAGAGCAACAACGACATGAACACTACAGAGACCCAGTATGGACCCTTGCTACCTGTAGATACGGTTGTTCCGGTAATGTCTATTCAAGTATGGCAAAATATGTTGAGCTTCTAACTACTTATATGTACTTGTCAACTTTTACAGAGGTTGATTATCTTGGACGTCAATGGATTGCTGCTGATGCGGGTGCCTCTCGGTGACAGAGGACCCTTTGAGGATTTGCAAACGTTTCGGATGGGAACTTGTCGAGTCGTGGTTCGTCCAGGAACCAAGGAGTTTATTGAGTTTCTTCTTCCGCGCTTCAGAGTTGGCATATGGTCTTCAATGCAAAGGCAAAACTTATCGCCACTAGTTGCAATAGTTTGCAGTGTATGCCAAGCTCACACGTCAGATTTTGCCTTTTTGTATGATCAAAGAAAATGCGTTACCGTTGAGGGCCACTACCACCCTAAAAAACCAGGATTACCTCTTTTGTACAAACCGTTTAGCCAAATCGGTGTACCCTTTGATGCAACTAATACACTACTAATTGATGATACTCCCGAAAAGGGAGAACTAAATCCGCCGAGAACAACTATCTCACCACCTTCTTTCGAGGGGCATTCCTTCGATTTTTACCTTGAAGACATTCTGATTCCATACTTACAGAAATTGTATCTCAGTCCATTGTTCACAGACGAGTTTGTACTTTCTAATGAATTAAGATGATTCTTCTATCTGTCTTTGTCTTGTCTAACATATATATATATATATATATATATATATATATATAGAGAGAGAGAGACAGAGAGAGAGAGAGACAGAGAGAGATTTGACGTGGTAAAGAAATGTATTTCAAGCACACTTTTTCACAGGGCACAATTGAAAAATGAGATCAATAAACTTCATGTCTTAAAAGTCATTTGTATACACTTGGGTTTACAAGAATATCTGTTACATTGACACTACTTCAACCCGACCATCTAACTCTTTGCACAAAATATCTTTTTCTCTTCGCCGCATCACCTTACGGCCAGCTAAGAAAAAGGAAAAATCTGATAGTTCCTTGTCCATTGACTCTTCAATGATGTCATTTCGCAAATGCTGAAGACTGCATAGCTCCCTTATTGTAACCACCAATAGTAGGCCATTCTCTTTATCAATCACTTCCACATCCACAGTAGGATTATCTTCCAAACCTGCAGAAACTTGGTCCATAGGAATGTACTTACCGTTTAGCATTTGTGATCGCATATACCAAAATGAGAGTAATAGTGATTGCCTTGCAATCATGTACTTGACAACTAGAGTATCAAGCGCGACCTCGCACCGTAAACCAATCTCTTCCTTTGCATACCATCCTTTGTCAAGAAGTTTGTCACAGGATGACTGCTGAAATGACTTGCACATGAACATAGTTTTTGTAACTCTGATGTTGTAGCTATGAAATAGCTCTATGAAGAGTGCAACAGGACAAAAGTTTGCAATTCGAACCAGTTTGGTAGGAATAGAGCTACGTAGAGACCTTTGTATATCCTTGTAGAGCTTACTTCGCATTGCCTCCACCATTGTTTCCTCGGGAACTGGCCAATCCACAGTGTTCCAATCGGTCGGTAGAGGTAGTTTCACCAACATGCCATTCTTATTTCCTGAGCTGAGTTGGTAAAAGTGGTCATAAAAAAATATTCCCTCATCAGCCAATCTTTTGCTGCTCCTCTCTGAGTACTGTAGAGAACCAATATGGGCATGTACAACATGGAAGAGGCCTATTATGCACTCCACAGGCTCCCATTGCTCATAAGAAGAGGGATAAACATCTGCAATATATATAAGAAGAGTTAAACTAAGAGTATCAATAAGTACAAATGACAAATCTAATGTAATTGAGTTGTGAAGAGTAGAGACATTACTCATAACAAGCGGGAGAAACATTGCAAAATATATAAGAAAAGTTATAATGAGAGTATCAGTAAGTTCACATGTCAAGAGTACTTACAATTGCAACGTGGTTGATGTATATTTGATACATTTCCACCATTTGTTATCACCTCTGGATGGGTAAACACATGCTGAACAAGAACTTCCTTTACAGATCTTTTGCCGATCTCAACTTTGAAATCCAACACCCTGGCCTTCCATGCTGAGCGGTAAACGTTGATACCACTAGACCTCTTGGGTCTTCTTGGTTGCATGAGGACCCATGAACCTTTGTTTATCCTTTGTCCAACCCATTGGTTGTCTGCACTTATTGAAGCTGGTATTGTAATTGAGGATATGCTACTACTTGGCCTTCTAGGCAAAGTGCCGTTGTTGTTTGTTGGTGTGAGAGACAGTAAACACCTTGAGGCTCTTGGGCGAGAAGACGTGGATGCCATAACTCTCAGAGAAAAGCTTTAGTGGAGGGAGATTCACTTTGAAAGCATTCTAATGGAGGGAAAGTGTTTTAAAATTCCAATATCTTGTGCGGGCTTAATGGTCACCCTCCAGTACGTTAATGACCATGAGAGAATATCAGAAGTGGGACCACACGCAAGCACCTAAAAGCTCGGTAAAAGTAAGGAAATTACTATGCTACAATCCTAGTTTCGTGAAAGTTTTATGCTATTTTCCTATTTTTTGAGTCTTTCCAGGTACTTTTCTACATAACGTAGCCTTCATGCTCATTGGACGCGCTCTATTTTTCTCTCTCTTCATATGGCCCTCCAAATGACCTCCAAAATTTCCTAATGGGGGGGGGGGGGATGTTCAACATGTAGATATTTGATTGACAATGGTTTAAGGTGAGCATGGAGGGTAGTACTACAACAATGTATAGATGAGAATTGGACTCTCTTGAGGTTGACTTGAAGTGTAAAAGGATCAATCTTGATGGCACATTTATCCTTCATGTGCAAAGTAAACAATTAGGTCCATGTAATTTATTGTGTATTATCATGGGACTCTTTAGGAGTAATCTCATAGATGCCCATTACTATTTTCAAGTGTTGTTCTATCCTAAGGTTGCACCGTTGTCCTCCCGTAGCACATGCATAATGTAAAATTAAAAATATCTATGTCAATATTAATGCTTTTGATGTGTGGGACCAAATGCTATAGTGTGCATAGTGTGATATATGTGAAAGCAGATGCCACAATTGCAAGTCAGTACACACCTTGTCGACAGCAGACGAGGCCCGATATGTGGCATTGATTTGTCCTTTATCACATAAGAACATGCCAAAATTTCTTTAGAAATGTAAAAATGTCAAGTGTTTCGGAGTGGCACGCTCATTTTTCCTAGATAGTTCAATGCGGGCGATCTTGGTCAAAAATAGTAGGTTTCGTACACAACCATAAAAGATGTGTGCAAAGCGCTTTTCAAGTGGAAAAATGGAATTCATCATGAAATTTGATCCCAAAAACATTCTTCCAAAAATTTAGGGATTTTTCCTAGGTCATTTGGGCATTTTATGAACAAAAAGGGCCATTTTTGGAAAAAAAAAAGGCTAAAAATGGTCAAAAATAAGCCTACCAATAGTAGTCAAGGACTCAAAATTCCACATGAGCAATAGTGCCACTGTTTCCCAAGCTATGTGTAAGTTTCTAGAGCCAAGAATGAGATCTTTTGGACATATATCAAGGGAGATACGACTGTTCGAAGCGGGGGTCTTGGAGCAATCTCGTACTGCTTCCACTGCATATTCGAAGCTGTAAGGCTACCAATTAGGGTTTCCCCTCTTCAAATAACCAGTTTGGATTTTCTAATGAAGTTTTGAAGCTTCCATGAAATGGTCACAACAAAGAATTAAAGCATTAATTTAGTATTTCCATCAGGGAAAAAGAGCATTGCATCTGTGCAAGAAATTGGGAGCGAGGCTACACCAAATCCTCACATACACACAAGAGTTTTGAGTTCATCTTGGTTCTTTTTCAAAGTGAAGATTTCATGGATGGAGTTCTACTCATTTTAAGTGTGTCTTTTGCTTCAAATATTCTACAACTTGCTTGACTTTGCTACGAACCCTCACACAATCAGACGCCAAGAGCTTTTCTAGCCGCATTGCGTACTTCATGACACATTTTTGGTGAACCCAATGAAAAGCAAGCTAGGGTGAGGGTCTGATGAATTTTTAGAAAGGTTCATTAGATGCACGTCACCATACAATCTGCATGCAGCTAAAGTCAAGAAAATGCAAGAAGCGATAGAAATCGCATTACAAGTAGTGTATGAGGAATGTAATACCGTTGATGGTTGTGATCCTAGATGATATCTTGAGTGCTATGTACGAGAGATGAACCTTGAAGGGGTTCCACAAGGATTGATGATTGTATCCTTTGCAAAACTAGTAATTCTAGGACTTATTGAATGATCCAAGACCTTGCAAGGGAATATGAAGACAGTTGGGATGACTTTGAAGAATCCATTATTGAATATGTTGACTTGGAGATGCAATGGACTACTTCCACAATGTTAAAATGAATTTTACATGCACCAAGTGATACATGTGGTCATAATCATGTTCAAGAAAAGCTAGAAGCCATTATAGATGAGTGTCTTCTACAAGACGACCAACTATTACAGGAAAAAGGTGAGGACATAATCAAAGTTGTGAATGAAAAGTTGGATGTTCCTATTTCTTTACATGAGTTTAGTTCTTTTTGGGGTAAAGATATGATGTTTCAAGGCTCACAAATAAGGGCAGTGGAAGTATCTATGGACAATATGTAGGTTGAAGAGACATCAAAAAGTGAAACAAAAGGCAAGGATACTTATTCGAATATGGTTTGTGATATGGGTGCTATGTCCAATCCATGTGCATATGCAAATTAATATGCTTTCCATGAAGTGATTTTTTTTGCAGGGTAATGTGAGCTTGGGTTGTCCACGAGTATGCCAACAATATCCTAGCATAAAGAGGGTTGTCTACGGGTATGACAACTATATCCGAGGCGTAAAGAGGATGAAAATATTTTATCACAAGGTCATTGCAAGCACATTTATGAGAATTTTACTACCATAGATTGGAAGGATGCATACGTTGATGACTTAAAGAAACCTGGAAATGCTATGTCTCTGTAAAATTCAAGTTCACATGATGATGTTGATGCTTTTTTGTATGGTTCATATGCTTGGGATATGATAGATGAGGGAGATTCAAAAAATGTAAATGTTATTAAGAGGGGGTGTAGGTTGATAAGAAAAATGTCTTTGATAGAAATTAGTGAAAGGCTTATGATGATGATTTGGAGAGAGAAGTGAATTCTATCTTTGTGAAACATACAAATTTATATGAAACAGAGATGCAGAGGTACTTAAAAGAAGGTAAGAGGGTTGAGGGACTTATGGCCAATATGAATGGAACATGTGATGAGGGTCTCTTGCACCATGAGATGGGTTCTGGAGAGGGTTCATTTCATTAGGAGGAAGCTATTGAAATCATGTGCCTTTTGTATGAATATTTGGAGGTATTTTGTGATACATATGATCGAGGGATACTCAAAAACTTGACTTGGGACAACAACTTGACGATGATTCTTCTGATCAATGCAAAGATGTAATACATTATTTGTATCATGCAAAAGACAATGTGGAACGTATGGTTATTATGGATGATGCTTACAAGATGTACCTAAGTCCACCAAAAAACATGCATCCCTAGCACATCACATAGTATTGCTACAAGAAAGCCCCACAATTGTTGACAATGTTAGTAGGATTTAGGGGAGCCAAGCCCCAGCATTTGATGCCCTTTATTTCCACTAGGGGATGCCTCCTCTATTGGCAAACAACCTCTCCAACACAAGGATTTATTTCTTCATTACTAGAACACCTCTTTCCCTCTCCAAGGAGAGGAGAAAGAAGAGGTCCTCTAACTTCTCCAAAAACTCAAGGTATGGAACTACAGCTCGAAGGAGATGAGGGAGGGGCATTCAGGCCTCAATCCATTTCCATCTCGCATCCCAATCGATTGCAAGACATCCCAAAGAGCATGAGCCCTACTACATACTCCTCTCAAAAAATTCTTACTCATGAAGGGTGATTAGGCTACTCAATCCATAGTACGATTCACTCTTCTTAACAGAAATAGAATTTCATATGCTATAGTAGCATACCCCTCTTTCATAATGATACCTCCCAAGGAATCACTAGAGCATCACAATATTAGACTTCCAAGGGTTGTGAGAGATTTGGTTGACACCTACCTATTTACTATTGAAAAATAGAAGGCAAAAGAGCAATGTGTGTGTATCCATTTAGGAACATATGACGGACAATACAACCCTTTAGAGCACATTGATGTAGGTCTTGACCAACTTGGGCAACATATCACCCTAGCCCATTGGAGGATTACAATAAGCTTAAAGAGTTGTCACACAAGGTAGCACCGATTGAAGAAACTAAGATGCATGAATTCATTGCTGAAGCAACTCTTGTGAAAAATCTTTACATAGCCATATTATAGTTGTCCCTAGCTCCTCCACTCGTACTAGTTTGACATAAAAGAAGAAGGAAAAAGCAAAGCAGTAATAACAATCACTTTGATGTATCAATGTTCTAGATGGATGAGTCATTGTATGGGTTTCTGGCTCCTTGCAAAAGCCGTAGAATAGATGTCCATCTAGTCCCATGGCAAGATTTCTTTGCATGGGCTTACTTGTATCTTTTTAATACAAACACCCACATAATGTGGGAATTGCAAAAAAAGAAGATTTTTTTTCTATTGAGTGCACCGTCCAAGTCGTCTACATGTAAATTACCAGGCATTATTTTTTTAGAAAATCTACAAAGCAAGGAGCATTCAGGTTTTTGAGAGAAACTTTGTAGTAGCTTAACTCAAAGGATATCGTACATGAAAGCAAGGAGCTTATATCTATACTATATATAATGCAGCTTAAAATTTTCAAGGAAGGAGAGGGCCTCCATGTGTCACTCTCTTTTTCACTTAAAAAAAGACCTCACAAAACATCTAATCCAAAATGCAAAAGTTAAGGGTAAGATTGTAAGAAATGATAGCCAACCTTACAAAACATCTAATCTAAAATGAAAAAGTGAGTGTAAGATTGTAAGAAATGGCAAGCCTTTGGAGAATGTAAGAAATCTATACTATATACAATGCGGAGGTCATTTGGAGGGCCTTCTAAGAAAATGTATTTTTTGCACTCTCTCTCTAGAAAAAATGGCAAATAAAAGAGCTGGGTCTTTCATAGTAAAACTTCAAAAAGTGTACTTTAAGTAGATTCCTTACTCCTCTGAACATTCGTTCGTAGTGATTGAGGGATAATCCTCTTTTCAGTTGCATTGAATGAACAACGTCAATACGGAGGGAATGAGGCTAACATGGAGGGACGAATCCGCAGCCGCTATTCACTTTCCATTAAACCTGCACATTTAGCTAATGGCGCACTCTTCAAATGGAACAAATGTTACCCATAAACGAGCCAAATATCACCTTCACATTGATTTGGACAATGAGTACCAACCATTGATTAAGCGAAATAAAACAAACACACATATACCTCCCACCTCCATAGACACGCTCAGAGCTCAAGGAGCTAAACACATAGATATCTGGACGAGAGGCTCTCTCTACCCTAAGAATCCAATAACTAATGCGTTTCCACCGTTTGTCAATCCTACAAGCTTATTGACCTTTGCTGGTGATGGAGAAAACGGCCTTCTGGGTTATTGTAAATCACTTACAAGAGAAGCTGAAACTTACAAGAGCATTCTCCAAGCTCAACAATGTGATATTGTTCGCCTTTCACATTTACATTCTACAGATCAGGTTACCATTTTGCAACATAAAACAGAGGTACAAGAACTGAAAGGAAAGGTGCGAAGTTGTCAAATGAAGGACACCATCTTGGGTGGTCGTATCCGAAAGAAGAAATTGCGCAATCTTGAAACATTGCAGGTTGCATCAAGAGGTCTCAAGAAAAGAATCCGAGCATTAAGGTGATGCTTCTTGGTTGGCTACATTGTCTTAGTTAAGTAATCTCTTTGTTTTTTCTTGTTATGCATTGTTTTCATGTACCTAAATAGTGTTAGTGAAGCAAATTTTTTGTTATTTACTTATGCATTGTCTTCATGTAGAGATTCAATCTATCCTGACAAGGAAAACATTGACCCCAAAGCCAATATAGGAAAGAGATTGAAGCCACTTATAAGTAGAAGCCTGGCAGCAGATATAGTACATGACAAGAAGTTTAAGGTTCTACAAAGAAATGTAGTGGACCGCTTTATTTCAAAGAACTCAGTGCCTGCTAAAGAGATACAAGGCAGACTTGATTCACTTGGTGTAAGCAAAAGAGGATATTCGGCTATCCAAAAGTCTGTCTCATCCATCTTTGTTAGGAAGGGTATAAAATCCAAACTTCTACCATCAGCCTCAAGTGTTTGGAAAGAGAGGCTTCAGCTTAACGAGGCACTGGGAGACTATCTTGGACAACCCTTTCATATTAAAGCAACTTACAGTGGCCATGGAGAGAACATGGCATATGATGAGTTCAACAATATTTTTATGGACCTGCGGATACTACAGAAGAGAATGGTGGAGTTTTACAACATCACATTTGAAGAGTCACGTGGACTATTACATTTTGTGTTAAAACTGGATGAGTGTGAGCTTGTTAAAGAGAAAAAGCTAGAGCGTGTTACTATTAATTTAATGAATAGAGCCCTCTCAAAGTGTCCCAGTGATGATCCTTTATATTTTAGTGTTCAATCAGAATCTAACATATGGTGGCTTGGTGCGTTTGAGGTAAGCGATATTCTCAAGTAAGCTCAAATGTTCAGATCTACTTAAGTCTCATTTATTTTGTGTTGCAGGTAAAGAAAGAAGATCATGAGATTCTATATTGGGTGTTCCATTGAACTAATATTCCAGAGCTGATTGATCGACAGACTAACCAGGGAGAGGTACTACGTCTAGATGGAAGGGGAGACTTTCAAGTTCAGTGGCATCTTGCAGGTGACCTTAAAACATTAAAGTGCATGTATAATTGTGGAATGGGTGCAATGGCAAAGTCACCGTGTTTGTTCTGCATGGAGCCCGCAAAGGTCATGGACCCAAAGTGGTGGAGAAAAGCTCCAACACGTCACATTGAGGATCCTGCTTTTCGACCAGTTTTGAAAATACCACTTGTGAATGTCCACATTTGTACAATGCATGCCCTTTGTAGAATTGTAGAGAAATGTGAAATTTTGGTTTCCAGTGAGTGATTTTCCTTCACGCACGATGGCTTCTCCTCATAATGGGGGCCTTACAAATGTGCGCTTTTACCATAGAAAATTACAAGGGTAAATCAGGCTCCATACTTAACAATCTCCCACTTGGAGACTGATCTCCAAACCAAACCTGTGACTGCTTTCCATTCTGGCTTCTTATCCTTGAATGCCGATTGAAGATGAGCAAAATCTCAACTTCTCCTTGTTGACCACCTTTGTAAACATGTCTGCAGGATTTTCACTTGTATGCACCTTTCCTAGCTTTAGTTGTCCCTCTTCCAAAAGAGTGTGTATGAAGTGATATCTCACCTCAATGTGCTTTGTCCTTGAATGAAAGGCTGAGTTCTTCGCAAGATGGATAGCGCTTTGGCTATCATTGTACAAGACACAATTGTCTTGTTTGAATCCAAGCTCTTCTAAGAATCTGTGAAGCCACACAATTTCTTTGCTTGCCTCCGTCATTACTACATACTCTGCTTCCGTGGTAGAAAGTGAAACCACTTTCTGCAGCTTTGAAGCCTAGCTTACTGTTGTGCCTCCAACCGTGAACACATAGCCAGTAGTGCTCCTTCGAGTATCTTTGTCACCTGCCATATCTGCATCAGCATACCCTTCTAGAAAAATATCAGTTCCTCCAAAATACAAAGCATTTGTTGTTGTCCCTTTTAGATACCTAAGTATCCACTTCACAGCTTGCCAATGCTCTTTACTTGGGTTTTCCATGAACCTACTCACAACTCCCACTGCATGTGCAATGTCTGGCCTTGTCCAAACCATAGCATACATTAGAGAACCTACCGCTGCAGCATATGGAACTTTAGACATATAGGCTATCTCCTCTTGTGTCTTTGGACACATATCCTTCGTTAGTTTAAAATGACCAGCCAAAGGTGTAGAAACTGGTTTTGCATTTTGCATTGCAAACCTTTCGAGTACCTTCTTGATGTAATCTTCTTGAGATAGATTTATTGTCTTCTTCGTCATGTCCCTTGATATTTTCATACCAAGTATCATCTTTGCAGCACCTAAATCTTTCATTGAAAAATATTTGGACAGCTCCTATTTTAGGTCTTTGATGTCCTGCATGTTAGCACTTGCAATCAACATGTCATCGACATACAACATTAGGATGATGAATTTCCCATCTCCCAAATTCTCCGTGTAGACGCAGTGATCCGAGTTGCATCTTGTGAATCCATGATCCAACATCCATCGATCAAACTTCAAGTACCATTGTCTTGATGCTTGCTTTAAACCATACAAGCTCTTCTTTAATCTGCAAACCATTTTCTCCTTACCTTTACTTCATACCCCTTTGGTTGAAGCATGTAGATTTCCTCCTCTAAGTCACCGTGAGGGAATACCGTATTTACATCCATTTGCTCGAGATTTAGATCATGAGCAGCCACAAGGCTTAAGACAAGCCTAATTGAGTTCATTTTTACAACAGGAGAAAATATTTCATTGAAGTCAATACCTTTCTTTTGAGAAAAACCTTTTACCACAAGCCTAGACTTGTACCTTTTCTTCCCACCTTCTTCTTCCTTTAGCTTGTACACCCATTTGTTTTGAAGTGCCCGCTTACCTTTAGGCAACTCAACCAACTCCCATGTTTGGTTGCGATGTAGTGAGTCCATCTCCACTTGCATGCTCTTCGTCCATTCTTCTTTGGATTCATGTTGCATAGCTTCTTCATATGATTCCGGCTCTCCAGAATCTGAGATCAAGAGATGGTTGAAGGAAGGAACAAACCTTTCTGGAGGTCTACTTGCTCTTGTAGATCTTCGGCGAATAGGTTGAGGCTCCTCATTTGGTTGACGTTGTTGCACATTGTCACCGTTTGTAGTCCTTGAGTCTTCACCGTCCTCAAGCTCCATGTACTCATCACCTGTTTCTTTTGTTTGTTTTCTTTCCAAGTAATCTTTGTACATATTTTGTTCGTTAAAAATTACATCCCTACTCCTTAAGATTTTACCATCTTCAGGATTCCATAGGCGATACCCAAAGTCTCCTTCTCCATAGCCAATGAAGAAACACTTTTTGGACTTTGCATCTAACTTTGATCTTAGGCTTCTATCTATGTGCATGAAATCCTCACACCCAAACACTTTGAGAAATGCATAATTCACCGGTTTACCTGTCCATGCCTCTTCTGGAACTCCCCCATCCAATGCCGTTGAGGGTGACCGATTGATTAAGTACACAGACGTACTTACACCTTCCTCCCAAAGCTCAAGCGGTAGGCCTGCATGTAGCCGCATGCTTCGTGCTCGTTCCATGATTGTCCTGTTCATCCTTTCCAAAATCCCATTTTGTTGAGGTGTCCTTGGGGTTGTCCTTTGCCTCCGAATGCCATTGCTAGCACAAAATCTTTCAAAAGCTTGGCTGCAATATTCGCCTCCATTGTCGGATCTGAGGCATTTAACCTTGGTACCTGTTTCATTCTCCACAAAGGCTTTCCACCTTTGAAATATGGAAAATACATCGGATTTATTCTTCATGACATAAACCCATGTTTTTCTAGTCGCATCGTCTATGAATGTTACATAGTACAATGAGCCACCAAGTGATGGTGTACTTGCAGGACCCCAAACATCAGAATGAACCAACTCAAGTTTTTTATTTTTTCTTTCATTTCCTGATTTTTGAAATTTTACCCTCTTTTGTTTACCATAAACACAATCTTCACAAAACTCTAAGTCCACTTCTTTCAAACCTGGTAGAAGCTTCTTTGTTTGAAGGATTTGCATTCCTTTGGCACTCATATGCCCAAGTCGGTAGTGCCACACCGCACTGTCAACTTCTGTAGTTGTTGCACAAGCTAAAGGTTGCATGCTAACAGTACACAAGTAAAGGGTACCGACTTTTTCACCCTTGGCAACCACCAAAGATCCCTTTGAGATCTTCCACCGTTTGTTTCCGAATGCAATGTTGTGACCTTCATCGTCCAATTGTCCTGTAGAGATCAAATTTTTGCGAAGAGAAGGAACATGCCTAACATCTTTAAGCTTCCATTCATTTTCGTTAGAAGTTTTGACAGAAACTGTACCTTTGCCGACAATATCACAAGCTTCATCATCTCCCAAGTATACATACCCAAAATTACCTTTGGTGTAGTCTTGGAAATGTTGCTTGTGTGGTGTCGCATGGAATGAAGCCCCGGAATCTACTATCCAAGAATTAGACACTTTGTCTAATGAGAGAATTAGAGCATCTTGCTCTACTTTACCTGCCACATTGGCCTCCGATGTTGGCTTGTTGTCTTGAGACTCTGTCTCCTTCTTCTTCTTGGACCAGCAATCCTTCTTGACATGGCCCTTCTTGCCGCAGTTCCAACATTCAAGAACTGACTTTGTGCGTGACTTGCTCCGCCTTGAGCGATCACGACCCTTTTGGTTTTTAAACCTCTCCTTAAGCCTTCCTCTTGTTTCCACTGATAGTGCAACATTTGATGATTCTCCTGTGCTTCTCCTTCGCATTTCCTCGCTTAGGAGAACACCCACAACATCATCAAACTTAAGAGTATTTGTGCCAGAGATAGAATTACTTACAGCCATCACAAGGCTGTCCCAATTATCCGGTAGAGATGATAGTATAAGGAGAGCTCGCACTTCGTCATCGAAATTGATTTTCACTGATCGAAGTTGACTTATGTTTGTGTTAAAGTCATTTAGGTGTTCTACAACTGAACCGGCCATTCTCTGCCATCTTTAGATTGAACAAGTGCTTCATAAGAAATACCTTATTGGATGTCGATGGTTTCTCGTAGAAGTCGTCAAGTGACTTCATCAAGTCCTCCGTGGTCTTCATCTCCGAAACATTGAAGGCCACCGTTGACGCCAAGCTTAACCGGATTGTTCCCAGTGCCTTTCGATCAAGGACAATCCATGCTTCATCTGCCATTGTTGCGGGCTTCTTCGCAAGACCGCCTAGTGGCAAATAGAGGTCCTTCTGGTAGAGATAGTCTTCAATCTGCATCTTCCAATGTTGGTAGTTTTTGCCATTGAACTTCTCAATCTTGAGCTTCCCTTCCTCCACCATAACTCCCACTCAATTCAAGGAATCCTTTCCTTGGGATAATTTAGCTACGAGCAAACCTTGCTCTGATACCAGTTGTTAGGAAATAAGACGTAGCTAAATAGATAATTGAGTAGATTACTTAATGGAAAGAGACAGATTTATATACACGAGATTATAGAGTAGAGAGAGAGAGAGAGAGAGAGAGAGAGTACACACGATATACGTGGTTCACCCAATGTGGGCTACGTCCACGGGAAAGCAGCCACTCAATGGATTTAGTACTTCAAAACAAGAAGTAGTTTACAAAGGGATTATACCCTTAATGGAGCTCCCGCCTTGCTTCACTCTCACCACCTCACACTCACCTTGTTGCATCAACTTCACACTATGAAATGTGTGTAGAAATGGCCTCCTTTTATAGGCCAAAAGGGCTGCCCTCTCTTATGAGAGATAGCCATGTGTAGCCGCCCTTGTGCGAATAAGTCCAAATCGGACCCTCCAATCCGCCCATGTGTGGCCGCCCTTGAGAAGACAAGTCCGCTTTTGAATTCGGCCACCGGCCATTGAATTCGGCTACCGGCCACCGGGCATTGACTTCCGACCATCGGCCACCGGCCATTGACTTCCGACCACCGGCCATCGGCCATTGACTATCGGCCACCGGCCAACCGACCGGTTGTTTTCCGACCACTTTCCGGCCGCCGTCCGGCCACAATATTCCAGTGAAAAACAATATTCCGGCGAAAAAAAAAAGTCTCGGGGGCCTCCGCCCCCGAGGCCTTTAAAGTTGCCCTTGATTCTTGTCCGTGAAAATTTTGGTTTCCGGTGAGTGATTTTCCTTCACGCACAATGGCTTCTCCTCATAATGGGGGCCTTACAAATGTGCGCTTTTACCACAGAAAATTACAAGGGTAAATCAGGCTCCATACTTAACACCCTTCCTCTCTTTCTCTCTCTCCCTCTCTCTCTCTCTCATGTGCGCGCACACACACACATTGTGTCTTTGAAAAAAAGGAAGAGAGAGAGAGAGAGAGAGAGAGAGAGAGAGAGAGAGCACATGCATAAACAAAAGCACATACAAACACACATGCATAAACAAAGAATGTATTCACACGCACATTGAGAGAGAAAAAGAGAGAGAAAGAGTTAGAGAGAGAGAGATAAAGTAAAGAGAGAGAATGAGAGAGAGAGAGAGAGAGAGAGAGAGAGAGAGATATAAAACAAAGAGAGAGAGAGAGAGAGAGAGAGAGAGAGAGAGAGGAGAAAACAAAGAGAAAGAGAAAGAGAGAGACAATAAAGAACCAAAGAGAGAGAGATGGGGAGAAGACAAAAGAGAGAGGTAAAGGGGAAAAACAAAGAGAGAGAGATTATGTTATGATTTAAATTAAATTTAAGATTATATTATATTACATTTAGATTTATGTTTATGTTGAGTTTAAGATTAGGTTAGATTTAGATTTACATTAGATTAAGATTAAATTAGATTTAAAACTAGGGCAAGATTTAAGATTAGCTAGCTATGTTAGATTTAAGTTAATTTACATTTAGCTTTAGAATTTAATTTTGGATTAGATTTAGGTTTACGTTGAGTCTAAGGTTACATTAGATTTAGATTTAAGATTAACTAGATTCAATTTAGATTTAAGTTAGATTACATTTACTTTTAGGTTAAATTTAAGATTAAATTAGATTTATGTTTATTTTGAGTTTAAGTTTCGATTAGATCTAGATTTATGTTCGATTGAAGATTAGATTAGATTTAGGTTTATTTTGAGTTTAAGATTAGATTAAATTTAAGTTAGATTTTAGTGTATGTCAATGAAGGTGCGCTTTGCCCAAAGAGCAAACGGTTTACACAACAATATGTATATTCCCATCAGAATCTGACACCTATTAACTCGCACACCAACCATATTCAATTAATCGCAAATCACCACATGTTCAATTAGGTTAAATTTAAGATTAGAGTTTGGATTTAGTTTTTATATTAAAGTCTAAATTTGGAATTACGGTAAAAAAATTATAGTTAGGCAAACGGTGATCCCTCTCTTCCTCTCTAGAGATGTGACCTTAAGTTGGAAAGCTTTCAACGGCATGATACTCAGATAGGAGGCCAACATGTAATGTGCTAAGTAATCCTTCAAACAAAGATATGTTGTGAAGAGATGTTAAGATGTTGTGAATTGCTACAGCTAGAGAACTGGCAAAGGGGTTTTGTCCACTACATGCACTATCATGTAGACGTGGGTGTGTGGATTTTTCGTACCAACAAATATAGGCATTAGACAAGATTATAACCCGGTGTTTCTGATCTCCATGCACCTCTAGACCGAGGTTTGTGGGGATTGGACATGACTAGAGAATGTGAGGTAGTTTACAGTGTGAACAAAGAGAGAGAGAGAGAGAGAGAGAGAGAGAGAGAGAGAGAGAGAGAGAGAGAGAGATAAAAGATGCAGAATGCCAGTAGAAGATAAAATTTATGTTCAGGTTATAAGGTTTTTACCTTCATTATAAGTAGTGACGAGGATGGGGGAGCGTCCAACTGAAACACCTATCTCTCAACAAGGATCTTATGTCCTTGTAATCAACGCAAGCATGATGTGCGACGGATAAGACGGGTTTCTTTGCAACACATTCGCAAATTTGGAGAGTTTGATCCATCTATTATAGATTGAGTTTTTGCCAATTATAACTCGTAGGACTCTGACACTGGCCAATAGGCAGCAATATTGAAACCCAATAGACGTGTTCGTCACAGGCGCTTTCGTCAAGTAGCATACGTGATGCCAAAAGGAGAAGCACAACAATAATCGTTTGGATGTAGTAACCCTCTCACAATGAGTTCCCAAAATAGGGCGATCCACGGTGTCGCAACCATCATAGCTCTTTTCCCGCTTTCCAAGATTGCAGGAGCAGAGAATATAGAGCTAAGAACGTGCGATACACAAAACAGGAGAAGCACAACAATAATCATTTGGATGTAGTAACCCTCTCACAATGAGTTCCCAAAATAGGTCGATCCACGATGTCGCAACCATCATAGCTCCTTTCCCGCTTTCTAAGATTGCATGCAAAAGAATCCCCAATCATGATTAGGGCGGCCTCCGGCTCTTGTTCCACATCAAAGGGGCACTAAATCGGGGTAGGTGAAACATAATGGCGCAGTCTAAAACCATTGACCGGTGCAAAAATAACCTCCCCCCGCAAATCCGCCAAATAAAAATAGATGGGCCCGCATGCTTGAAAAATCCAAAATGGTCCTGACCACCGTAATTTAAGCTTCCTTGGCATCTTTCCGAGGCGAGAATTAAAGACAAGGACCAGCTATCCCCGAACAAATTGCCGTGCTTTCGGGCGATATCCAGCCATTTTTTCCGACTAGACTGCAGATCTTGCAGCACCGAAAAACTATTTAAAGGCTCTTTGTCCAGTTCTTGCAAAACATCCAAACAATAAATCACAGAATCTTCCGAAAGAAGCCGATCCGCAATCAGCATCCGCAGACTCGTAATCACATGCTCTACCGGGGTGATTGCCTCCATGCCAAATGCCAACTTAAAAGGAGTCAATCCTGTTGCCACTTTATAAGTTGTCCGATAGGCCCATAAGGCGGAAGGAAGTTTCACATCCCAATCTGTTCGATGCATATTCACTAACTTTGTTAAAATCCGAATCAATTGATTATTAGTTGATTCTGCTTGCCCATTCGCCTAAGGATAATAAGGAGAAGATTTCCTGTGCAATACAAAATAAAGCCGTAGCATTCTCTCCATCACCTTATTCAAAAAATGACTTCCCCTGTCACTAACCAACTCAATAGGACAGCCATATCTAGAAAAGATATCCTTATATAAGCATCTAGCCACAAAAAATACAGTATTATCTCTCAAAGGCCATGCCTCCACCCATTTGGTGGCGTAATCCATGGTTGTCAAAATGTACTTATTACCTGTGTGAGTTGCCACTGGTTTAAAAGGTCCAACAAAATCCAAACCCCACTTTTGAAAAGGCTCCAAGGGCAAAACCGACTGAAAAGGCATTCTGGACCATTTGGTAGGTTTCCCCAACTGCTGCTGACACACGTCACATTGTTGCATATAATTTCTTGCATCCTGAAACAATGTGGGCCACCATAATCCTGATTGGAGAACCTTTCGAGTTGTGATTAATGCTGCAAAGTGACCTCCCGCAATACCGGTATGGACTTCCTCTAATACTGCTTCCTGCTCTTGTGCTAGCACACATCTGAGTAATACATCCACCACCGTACCATAATAGAGCTTCCCCATGATAATCTCAAAATTCGTGCTTCTAATAGCCATATGTTTCCTCTGATGGCTGGACAAGAGGGAAGGCATTTCGCCACTGTCGAGAAAATGAAACATCTCCTCATACCATGTCCATGGTATGCTAGGGATGACCCTTGCCTGTTGCGGAACTGCTATATCCTCTGCAACTACTCCTGTTAGAAACAGAGATGCATTCGGAAATTCATCAGCTACCCCCATCGGCGACTCACCAGAATCTAACCTGGATAGGTAGTCAGCCACCGCATGCTAAGCCCCTAGCCGATGTATGACCTCAAAGTCAAATTTCTGCAGCAAAAGCACCCATCTAGCCAATCTTCCCATTAAATTATGTTGCCTTACCAAGTATAAAAGAGCCGAATGGTCCACATGGAAGAAAAAACGTCTGCCCAACATATAGTGCCGGAATTTCTTCACTGAATAAATCATTCCTAAACATTCCCGTTCGGTTACTGAATAATTTCTTTTTGCAGATGATAATCGTCTACTAGCATAATAGACAGGTCGGAACCATCCTTGACTTTGTTCCTGCATCAGCACACTGCCAATAGCTCGATCCAAAGCATCCACAAACACATGAAAATCCTGACCCCAATTCCGAGCAAGCATAATCGGAGTTTTGGATAGCTGAAGTTTTAATCTCTGAAAAGCCAAGTCACATTCCTGTGTCCATTCAAAATCTATAGCATGAGCTGCTTGAGTAATCAAGATTGCCAAATGCGCGACAAACCGCAAATGCCTTCCATGCCAACGGGCTTGACCCAGGAAATCTGACACTGTTTCTGGTTCCGCGGTGGAGGCGCTTCCATAATTGCGGAAATTTTATCCGGATCCACGGAAATACCATCTTCAAAAATTATATGCCCCAATAGACTGCCACTGCGAAGAGCAAATGCACACTTTAAAGGATTCAAACTGAATTTTACCTCTCTGCACTTCATAAAGCATAACCGTAATTGCCTCAAATGCTCCAATTGCGCTCCAAAAACACTAAGGTCATCCAGAAAAATTATCATAAAATCGGTCAAATAAGGACCAAAAATTTGGAACATATCCCTTTGAAAAGTTGAAGGCGCATTCCACAATCCGAACCACATCACTGTGCAGGCAAACACACCCCATGCGGTAATAAAAGTTGTTTTTGGCTGATCCCGCAATGCCATTCGGATTTGGTTATATCCACTAAACCCATCCAGAAAAGTATACATCTCATGTCCTGCGACATCATCCAAAATGAATCCAAGAATGGAAGAGGAAAAGGATTTGGAATAGTCGCCACATTCAATTTCCGGTAATCCACACAAATTCGGATTTGCTTGTTTTTCTTTGGTACAACCACAATTGGAGAAATCCACTCCGGATTATCGATAGGGGTAATAAAACCCACTTCCAAAAGACGATCAATTTCCATCTTATCTTGCTTTGCCACATTCGGATTCATCTTGTATGAGTGCTGCTTCACTGGCACCGCATCTGGTTTCAGATTTATCGTATGATAAAACTTAGGATCCAATACCTGCATATCCGCATATTCCCATGCGAAAACATCCTTAAATTCTGTCAGTAACTTGATCAAATCATCTCTAAAAATTGCCTCAAGCTGCTTATTAATGTATATGGGCTGCGACTCCGCTTGCTCCCCAAGAAAGACCTTCTCTAATTCATCTTCTTTAACCCTTGTAATTTTTTCCATCTGCGCCTCAAATGCACGTTCTTGCAGAATAACGTCCTCCAATGATTCAGGACTTGGAAGCACCTGGTGTTGCTCTCCTATTCTTGCTGAAGTTCCTGAAACCCCCACCGAGTTTCCTTTCGGAACCAGAGAAATATCCGCAAGATGTTAAGAGACCAAATCCGGATTAGCTTTCAGAAATTGCTCCTCTTCATCCTCTTCTAATCCTTCCACCATATTTACTGTTTCTACTATCACCAGCCATGCTGCCTAAACTGGTTGTCTGCATGTTCCCAACATCACCCGCTTATGCTTCCCAATTATGCTTTACCCTCGCTTGTCGTAACCAGGGTCTCCCCAAGATAATGTGATAATCCTGATTATGATCTTCAATATTCAAGACTACTAAGGAAACAGCAAAGGATAAGCCCGCCACATCCAAGACACTCTTCTTTGATCTGCCATGCGGACTACAAAGGGTGCAAGCTCCCAATCACT